>NW_009616055.1:0-19455 GCF_000690535.1 Cariama cristata
TGGAGGAGGTGGCGAGGGTTTTGGCGGCAGAGGAGGAACGGACAACCAGCAGGCTTTTCCCAAAGACTCCCCACCGACTTTTCCGCCCCAGCTGGCCTTGAAGCGCCCGGGCCCAGTTAATTCAGTCTCCTGCTGCTGGAGCCCATCTCCCCTGAGCACCAGCCGGCGAGCTCCAGGCAAGCACAGGCCCATCTTCTAGGAGGGAAACTGCACGGCGAGGCTTGTGTTTTCCTTTCAGAGTTAGAAAAAAATCCCAGTACCCCTGTGCTGTACACCTTCCCACACTGTCATTGCGCTGAGGGTTCTTCCTTGCCCCCCCACGGTCGAGGGATAATATTTGAGTCCTGAAACCAGCGGCCTAGCAGCAGTCCTGAGCCCGGCATACCCATGCTGTGCAAGACTGCTCACTGCTGAAGACTTCTTCCTTCTGTGTGGGATGAAGTAAAAACAACACCCCATCACTTTGGTTTGGTTTGTTTTGTTTTTTTTTTTACATTTTAGAGTAACTTTTTCGCATTCCTGTTCTTCATTTGCTGACAGTTACCAGCCATTCCTCTAGACAGCATGGGAACAAAGAAAAACCTGAGCATCATGCAAGAGTTCTGGTATTTAGCAGGCCTTGAAAAGGCTTCCCTTGATCTTAGTGAGGAGTTTTACTGTGTGTTTTCTGAAGTCAGTCACCGACTCTTGATTTAGCTCATACTGAATTGTGTGCATACTGAAATCAAGGCTGTTACTTCTGCCTACAAACCTTGCCTTGCTGAAGTCCTTTGAATACCAGGGTTTCCCTGCTGCTGTAATAATCCATGGATATTAATAACCTATGTATAATGGTATTTTGAGCCAGAGGAACAAGAACATAAACACTTCCACAAAATGGAAAGTTTAGTTTCAAAGATTGCTTATTGTCTCTGGAAGAAAAATCTAGTATTGTTTCAACTATTGAATATTATACACGTTAGAAATAACTGTGAGCTGGTAGAGTACCATCCCCTAATGGAAATTCAGAACATGGCATTTTAAGCTTCTTGGAAGACAACCTCTTTTCATTTCCATTCAGTTGGTGGAAATGTGGAAAGTTTAACACTTCTGCAAAATGCTGAGCAACTACCAGAGCAGGACACAGAGGCAATGCAGGAGTCACACAGATATGTAGCTCATGGAATGAAATCAGCATGTTGCAAGATCTGACAGTTTGTCAGTCAGTCAGCAGTGTGTCTTTTTTTATGTCCTCATCTCTAGAACCATCAGAGGGCTTCCCTGGATCACACTGATGAGGAACAGTGACTGTTTGGTGTAAAGGAGTTAAACAGCTCCTCAGCTGCTATTCATAATCCTTCCAACTACTGACGTCAAAGGAGTTAAAACAATCAACAGCAGCTGTGAGTCTGCATTTCTACCAGTCAAGAAGTTTTCACCGTCATTCTGAAAGCAACAAAGCAAGCATGATTCAAAACTGAAATGCTAAATTGTGGTTTAGTTGGTGGGAGATCATAACATTGTTTCACCACCCCCCTGACCACTTAGCTGCTTTTGGGAGACTTTCAGGCTTTTCTCCAAGAGATCGTTAAAATTCATGGGTTCATTTCTTATTCACAAAAATGGACACAAAGCTCTATCCCTTGACTGACAGAGAAGGGAACAGTTTCACAGATTCTTTTTTCCTTGCAAGTTTGTGTCCTAAGCATCTCTGTTCTTTCTGCTCTCTCTCAAGACTGATCTTCAGTCTATCATTTTGCAAATAGCTGATGCAGGAGCCATGCGACTGCATTTGAGCAATCTCTTTGCAGCTGTATTTCTAGCCATTTGGGAGAACCCCACCCTAACCCTCGATTAGATGACTGGTTCCTCACACTTGGCATTGTAGCTTATCAATGGGTGTCATATAAGCAAGCGGTAAATGTGCGCAAACTGCTATGGTTCTCAGAGACAAATTACTGTCTCTTGAGACCAGTATCACTGGGAGAGTTTGGGGAAAGAGAGACACTGCTGAAAGTTGTAGGAACTTTGTAGAACTTCAGATCTAGTGGCCTCTGGACTGCTAAAGAGGGCATTGAGCTGGTGGCAGGGATCCTAACTGACAAGAAAGGGTAGATTGTAAGCTGTGCAATTCATTTGTTGGCACATGAATAACTGCTTATGTGATGCAGATGAGAACTGTATTGTACCTCACCTGTCAGGAGGAAACATGTCGTCTTATCTCCTAGACTGTGCTAGAGTAGATGTGATCATGATCCACCAGACACCAATGAAATCAGCAGAACATAAATCTGCAGTGTGAGAAATCCGTATTTTGAGAAATATTTGAGATTTTTTAGTACCAATCAGGTGCAGGACCAGGCAGAGAGCAAAATCAATGCGAAACTGATGAAATGGTGTAATAGAGAGAGAACTTGAGTTTTATTAGGAGTTAGGAGAACTTGCAGAAAAGGTAGAACCAACACTGGCAGCCAAGTACCTGTATTTACAAAGGAAATACATGTTTTTATATACAAAGTTATCCTGAAATAATAAAAAGTTATCCTGAAAAAAAAAAATTATTCCCAAAACATCTTGCCACTATGCAATCTGGACAGCACATCTCCCATAGTTCTCTCTGAGTTAGTAACACTAGAAGCAAAATATCACAATGACTTGCTCTTCTGCTTGACATTGGTTCACCATCTAAGGCAATTTCAGAGCAGCTATTGGGATGATTTGTTAAATGAGAAAGTGTATTAGTCCACAGTCTTGCAAGCATTTTTTATAGCAGATGTGTGCACTTCATCTGACTGTTCTCATCTCTTGCTGCTCATTCTTGAATCATACTGCTGCTGCTGTTACACTGATACTGTTCTGTGTCTAAGCAGTGAACCAGATCAGAGAAATCATCTGGGTTAAAAATAAGTCAGCAAAAACCCCAAACCTAGATTAGATTTAGGAGCTTTCTCAGGCAACAGTGTTAACCTTCTAGCAGAAATGTCAAGAGTCTGCAAAGTTAAAGCCTACACATCTGCCTTAAAATGGAAGCAGAAATCCATTTCCCTAGCATTGATCTCCTGCTGGAGTTCAGGGATCTTGGTCCAAATGCTCTTCTGCTTGTGTCCTGAGGGATCCAGCTTAAAAAGAGCTATATTAAAGCAAACCAGATTTACTGGTACCATAAATGTCAACATACAACATCATGTGAACAAGGTGACCATACAGTTCTATATAGGGTCATATATGGTCCTCCAAGATTTAATATTTCAAATGCAGTTGTGAGGTAGCTTTTCATGTGCTAGTTTTTGCATTTAGAAGGGGTATGAAAGGAAGTTGCTGGGAAAAAGAAAACACAATCTTGCCTTCCCCATAGCTGTTCAATTTGAGAAAAGCAATGGTCTGGGTCTTTAATCACTCTGTCAACATTGCTTACCTGTAATACATCCCACTGCTGGTGAGAAGAAAGGAAAGAAAATCGCTGTAGGAGGACCACATTCATTCTGAATGACTGTCATTAGCTTTCTTCTGCCTAACCTGTACTACTCCCTTTTTGATTCCCTGACTTGGAAGGCATTTGTATTAAATTAAGTCCTGTGTGTGGACTGATGTTGGGTAACTGATTACGAGTGCTTTCGTTGTGTTGCAAATACAAGGGAAAGCAGATATTCCTAAAAATCTTCATACATATGCCTGCTTTCAGCTGTGTCTGTCCTTGGTCTCCTTTGTGTCATGTAAGCCTACCGCCGCTTATGGAAGTGTGTCTCCAAATCTAATCTCAATTAGAAATAGAAATGATCAGCAGTTGATTTCCTGTTCCTAATTAGAAAGAGTTGAAAGTTTCATTTTGAAATTATCTAAGTACTTAAATATTTGTAATTCAAATTGCAATTTTCTAAACCTTTGTAATTCACTGAAACATAGAAAATCTAGGGTTTTGGTCAGACCAGAACTATGTCTTGTTTTTCTGTAAGCTCCCCGCCCCCTCAACAATGGCAGACGACCAAAAAGTATATTATTCATATGCTGTCATCTGAGAAATTGTAGAATGCAAATATACTGTTACACTTACCCCTAAGATTCTCTTTAAGAAACTTCATCTTCCCTCTGCTGTAAGGTATATGTGAGCTTGCATGAAGAGGATATATTGTCCATTGACAAGTATAATTAAGCACAGATGTCTGTCTAATATTAGCAAGGGTCTTAATTTTTATTATTTTGCTTATATTCTTTTTAGAGATCTGAATTACATTTAGAATCAGCTAAAGAGGAAGAAGCTTTTCATTTGATCGACAAATAGTGTCTTCATGCTCACGTGATGTCTTTTCAGGAAATACTTTGAAGAAGTTTTTTCTCCCCTCAAACACTTGTGTTGCTGAAGTAAAGACAGGCTTTCCAAAAGAGCTTTCCAATATTTAAGCTTGTAATGGTGTCATACAGACAATGACTATGGCAACCTGAAGCAAACAATAGATCATTATAGTTAGCTTAACTAATGACTGCGTTCTGATTTACAGATAGCTAAGACTGGAAATTAATCATTATATGTATATGTGTGATAAATGTATTGTGTATCCTTTTTCTTTCTTAGAATTTTGTCTAAGATTTTTGAGTTGCAAGATCAGATCTAACCATAAATAATTAGTTTTGAGTGGAGCTAGGCAGTACCCTCTTTCCCGTCCCGAAGGCATTGCTGAGCTTTTGAAACTTTCCCATCTCAAATTCAAACAAAAGAGTGTACTCATGTGCCATCTCTGTGTCTTCCATTGCAAAAGTCTGGATCAGCACAGCTGTAGCATTTTTCATTATTTTAACATTTCAAAACAAAAAATTTAGGTTTGATACAGTTATTTTGACATGAAAAGCGAATATGTATGTTCCAAGAATTTAACATAAAAAACTATTCAGTTTTTATTTTTTCAAAATGAATGATTTCTTTAAAATTGACCCTTTCCTGCAGTTAATTTCGATTTCAACATATTAATCTCTCCACAGAAAGAATCCTGACCACCTCTTGATATTGCGAGTTTCTATTTTTTTCACATTTCTATTCTTCCACAGGATCCACAGGCAAGCTGAAGAAACTGGGTGCAATGGGAATGGAACAGAATCCATAAGAACTTTGCCTAGATTTATTTCTTACTTGCAAAGCAACTTTAAGTTAAACATTGGTCTGTTGCTTCGGCTAGGCAAGATAAACCAGAGGACAAGCTGAAAGCACAAGCTTTGGTTATTTAGCAAAGTAGATATTAGTTTTGCTGACAAGAAACATCAGTTCTATACTCAGGTATAAATTTATACAGCATTTATCATCACTAGACCAAAATCACTTGGACATACAATAGTTTCAGTTTGTAGCAGCCTTTGAGTATGTGCATGTGTCAATACAATGAGACCGTTCCATTACACAGGACTGCTTTAATAGTTGTTATTTTCCAAAGGTGTCCATTCAAGGATACTTGAATGAATGAATATTTTGAGATGCGTGGGGGTGTCCTTTGCTCTCTCTCTTTTCTTAAAATAAAAAAATTCTAACAAGAAATATGCATGGTAATGACTGGTGAAAGTTGGACAATTAATATTTTAGAATCTGTGGGTCAAATGATGGTGAGGCTCAAAGCCTTTGATGCCATAGGAAAAGTAAGCACTATGAAAACAGGCCCAAATTATGAAGGTTTTGGTTGCATGGAGAGCATGTTCTTTCAGCAGTGACAATGGCCGTGTTTCAGATAGGAAACACACTCATAAGACCCCCTTATTTCTTAGAAAAACAAAACAAAACAAAACAGTTGTTGGAAGAGAGCTGTTGAAAGGAAACATCTGGAGGAAATGCCAGTCCAATTTCAATATTTTCTTCAGGACACCACAACTTATATTTTCCAGGATGTGATACTGTGCTTCATCAGACAACATCACAATGAGATCATACCTCTGAGTATGGACTCCAGGCCACCTTTATGAAGCATGGTAATCATTATGTCTGATTCCGCTTCCTGAGAGGGTATATTAGAAATATTTCTCATCCATTGGTAATTTCTTTGATGCTAGTGTGGAATCCTAGATATGCACAAAAGTGATTACTTCACAAACTCCAAATCTATGTGAGAATGGAAGCAGGTATCTCTAACCAGGAGCCAGCCCTGAGATGTCAACAGTTGCAGAGAAAAGCCTAAGACAAACCACAGCTAAATCCAGGAGAAAATTATGATAGGAAGGAATTATAGTAGAAGGCAGTGAAAATTCAGTGATTTTGTATAGCCATATGAAATGTAAGACTTCTGGAATTTTTCAGAGGAGATGAAAAAAAGAGATTGTTCTAGCTTGTCATGTACGATATGTATGTATATTAACATTGTTCTAGCACTCCTTCCATGGATGCTCTTCGTATGATTACAAAAAACATCCATTTCCCGTAATGCGTCTTCATGGATTTATTAACCTCTTTAAAAATTAGGGAAATGAAAAGCTTTCTGGCAAGCTATCAGAGCTCTAGTTGTTAAAATGTTGACTTAAAATTGTCCTTGATACTGGCATTACCTTCATAAGTAGTTATTTACTACCTGTGTATCTGTGATTTCATAGTAACCAGATCCAATAAAAGTTTAGACTCTCACATTTCAAATGTAAAGAATTTTTGGTGGCTTGCAGGAACAAGATCAATCTAAGTATCATTGTCGTGTAGTGTGCAAGAGAGGTTTTTTTAAAGTTACGGTCTCATATTCAAGGAAAATGTAGGAGTATTGAGACTAGGCAGAAAACAAAGTACGTAGAGAACATACTACTAAGAGTTCATCCACTTACAGGTAAACTTGGTTGTCCCAGTTGCTGGTTTTTGCTGAAGTAAGCTGTGTCTATTTCCCTGTTTTTTTTTTTCTGTATAGTGATCTACATAATAGGCACCATAAACAATGTTACAAGCTGTTGCTATAAAACTTGTAATGAAATGGAACAATGACCTGCTGTCCTACTTAAAGAAGTTTCTCTGAGTTGTCTCAAGTGTTTTAGAGTACTACATGTGGTAGCTTTAATATTTTCTTTTTTAGGTTTTGATTTTGACATGTCCTAATTCTCAGTTTCTTTCAGAAATGTGGTAATCATAGCTGGATGTATTTGAAATGTATATAGCCTTCTGTGCACTTGCAAGCTCTACAGACTAAACACCCAATATACATGTATGAGCTAAGTATATATGTATTTTAATCTCATATTCCCATGGATGTGTCTTGTGTTGCAAAACAGACCTGGAGCATTCATAGCATACTCTTACACTCATTATTCTAAAAATTTGCACACTCTATATACATAGAGATCAGGTCTGAAAAAGCTTATTCTCCGTTTTCAGTGAGTGCTTATCATACCTGACCAGATGCCCCACAGCATAGTCTGTACTGAGAAGAGAATATCCTGACTGCATTGCTCCTCCTATTATCAAAGAATATTGGTAGTCAGCTCTTTTTTGCTAAAATACATCACTCCCAAAACAATTGTGTATTGCAGCAACACAATAAGCAAGAAGCTTCAGCAAAAGTGCCTTCTTATAAAAACAAAATTATATTGTAATTCTGAGACATCAGTAATTTCCTAAGGCAGGAGTAAGATCTACCATGTTTTTTCCTTTTAATGAGGCAATACTTCCAAAAGTGAAGGAAAGGCCATATGCCCGTCTTCCACATAGTTGTGGTTTGTCTCCAACTAAGCATGCTAATCTTTTTCCTTGTGGGGAAGAACTGTACAGACACATGTATCAGTTATTTTATGCCAAACACATAAACGTTTATATAGAAGCAGAATGAACAATGAAACTGATTATTTAATAACTCCAATAGCACAAATGTTTCAGAAAATCACTCATATCCTAGAGGACCATGCAAGCGTGTTCAACTGTAGCACAGCCCTGAATTTTAGTGAACTGAAAGTTCAGATCATACATGAATATCCTGATTAGAGACTCAGTGACTGAATTTGTACCCACTCCTAGCTTTTGTTTTGAAGCTGGTTCCCCCAGCTGTATTTGTTTTCCTCAGCTCTTTCACCCAAAGGCTCAAGGGGTAGCCAGGTCCTGCGCATCTCCCTGACACTCTGCTCCCCCATCTCTTCCCCAGGCTGAAGAGGCTTTGCCTGATTTGTAACATCTTGCAGTGAAGCCATTACGCCTTTAATGAGTGCTTACTGAAAGGTCATTTTGAGTGTCCATGGCAAGGTGCTGGCAGCAGGGCAGCTGCAGGGTGGCCTCTGTGGGAGGAGGCCAGGGGCTGCCCTGTGCAAACACAGGCGGTTCCAGCCGGTTCCAGCCAGCTCCTCAACAGGCTCCCTGCAGACTGGGCCAGTCAGTGAAGCTGGTGGCGCCTCTGAAAATATCTAAGGGCAAAAAGGCGGTGAGGTATGAGGGAGAAAAGAGAAGCAGCCCAGTGAACACCAGGGTTAGGGAACGAGGAGGGGGAGAAGGCGCCCCAGGTGACAGAGCAGAGACTCCTCTGCAGCCCTGGAGAGGAAATTGCCATAACAGATATCCAGACTGCGGCTCATGGAGGACCCCACCCTGGAGCCAGTGGATACGCCCTGAAGGAACTACGGACTTTGGAGAACTCACACTGGGGCATGTTTTCCTGACAAGAACTGTGGCCATGGACAGCTGAGGCTGTAGCTGGTTCTTCTGACAGGAACTGCAGCCTGCAGAGAGCCCATACTGTAGCAGGTTCTCCTGACAGGACCTGTGGCCTCTGAAAAGCCTATGCTAGCACAGGTTCTCCTGACAGGACCTGTGGCCTCTGGGAAGCCTATGCTAGCACAGGTTCTCCTGACAGGAACTGTGGCCATGGAGAGCCCATGCTGTAGCAGAGTTTTCCTGACAGGAGCTGTGGCCCTGGACAGCCCATGCTGGAGCTGGTTCCCCTGACAGGAGCTGTGGCCATGGAGAGCCCATGCTGTGGCAGAGTTTTCCTGACAGGAACTGTGGCCCTGGACAGCCCATGCTGGAGCTGGTTCCCCTGACAGGAACTGTGGCCCAGGAGAACCCACACTGTAGCTAGTGGTCCTGACAGGAATTGCCACCCATGCTGTAGCAGGTTCTCCTGACAGGAGCTGTGGCCTCTGGAAAGCCCACGCTAGCACAGGTTCTCCTGACACGGACTGTGGCCATGGAGAGCCCGTGCTGTAGCAGAGTTTTCCTGACAGGAATTTGGCCCTGGACAGCCCATGCTGGAGCTGGTTCTTCTGACAAGAACTGAGGCCCATGGAGAGCTCATGCTGGAGTGGTTCTCCTAACAAGAACTGTGGCCCCAGAGAGCCCACGCTGTAGCACATTTTTCTGAAAGGAACTATGACCTTGGACAGCCCACGCTGAAGCTGGTTCCCCTGACAGGAACTATGGCCCAGGAGAGCCCACACTGTAGCAAGTGGTCCTGACAGGAATTGCACCCATGCTGTAGCAGATTCTCCTGACAGGAGCTGTGGCCTGTGGAGGGCTCATACTGCAGCATGCTCTGACAGGAACTGTGGCTCTGGAGAGGCCACACTGGAACAGGTTCTCCTGACAAGAACTGGAGACCATGGAGAGGAACTGCAGCCCATGGAGAGGACCCACATAGGAGCCAGGGAAAAATGTGAGAAGGAAGGAGAGGCAGAGAGGGACTGTTATGTACCCATAGTAACCCCACATTCCCCATCCCCCTTGCACCTCTTTGGTGTGGCTGAGGGATATAGAGGACCTGGCAATTAAGGAGTGAAGTTGAGCCAGGGAAAAAAGTTGTGGTGGTGGGGTAGGTGGTGTTTTAATTTGTCTTTGTTTCTCACTCTCCAAATCTATTTTAACTGGCCGGAAATTATTTTTCCCCAACTCAGTTCTTCTTTTCCTGACAACAGTACCTTGTAAGTGATCTCCATGTCTTTATCTTGACACTCAAGCTTTTTCATCATACTTTCTCCCCTTGTCCTGTTTGAGGAGGTGGAGTGAGAGAGAGGCTGGGTGGGTGTCTGGCAGCCTGACAAGGTCAACCCACCACAAAGTTCCAGACCTTTTCCAATTCCACAGTACTGCTCTCAGTGTAAAGGGACTAGGGCTGTAAAATTCGAAGTATAATCAATTTTCAGGGCAATATTCAAGGTATAAGTGAATGGATTTATATAATAGAATGCAAATGTTCTCTATTTAACTCTCTTTCCTAAAATTTGATTTGCCTTTTTTTTAACTTTTTCGGTGCAACTTACCATGACAGTCATGATGAAAGAAGGCGTAATCAAGGTCTAGTACCTACAGAAGAGTCAAGCTGGTTCTTCATAAATAAGCGGTAAGAAACCACATTTTTTGATTTTTCCAGACTTTAAAGTGATGTGGATTTTCTCATATGATATATAAGCAAATGATCCAGCTCTTGATTACACAAATGTATCCCTGGGGTTTACACCTATTACAAGCTCAGTATTATACCTTGTGATACCACCTCTGATAACCCTTCCCTACCATGTCTTCCCCATGAGAATCTTCCCTGCGTTGTGCAGGGGGTTGAAGAGTTCAAAAAGGGCTGAGGATCTTGTCCTAAATATGTGAATTTTGTATCAGTTTTGGATAAGGTGAGTGAAGAATCTACAGCATAGTATTTATTACATAATGATCAGAGATATGAAAATGCATTATAATTATAAGTACAAAGGATTTTCTTATTTTAGGCAGGCCACAGTTATCTTTTTATGACCTGTCATAATTTTAGAGCAAGTGAAAAGATGTACTAATAAAAAACCCCACACCTACATTTAAGCATCATTATAAGCCATATGTGGTAGCACCTAAAATTTTGTATAAAAAGTGATATGGGTATTAACCTACCACATAAGAAGACAACAAAAATAACTGAGCCATCTTCTTTCTTGTGTCATATCTGAACCGCAGTTTTCTCTTTATTCTCACAGTCAAGATTATTTCATGTACACAAACTGACCATAAATGAGCATGCAGTTTGCATCGTAGACTTGCCTGTGGGATAATAAGACATAATGTCTGTTTTGAGAAATAAGTGTTGCTTATCTAAAAAAATTTTTTTCTGCTTACTGAGATCACAGAAGGCAGTTCAGAGGAACGTAAAACAGAATTTAAGTGTCATCACAGATGGGTAAAAATAAGATGTTGAATATGTATTTTGTGCAGCTAAGACAAAATTGTATGTTTCTCAGAAAAACAAATTCAAATGTAGAGCTGACAAATACTGAACATCTTCAGCAATGAGCCATGTCTCTGTAACCCTCAGTAGCCATAAAAACTGTTTGGCATTTCACTTAATAAAGCAGAGATTTGCCCATACTATTCATTATTTAAGGTTAGTCTCAGTTTGAAATTCTAGTTTTTTTAACAGCTAATTGAGTTTTTCCATTGTTTTCAACTAGGCTACCATTTTGCCTATCTGTGTATTTGTCTGGGACTATGTGAAGACTGAAGCATAATCATTAGACAGAATGAGATTAGTGTGCTTTGCAGTGTGGTTTTTTTATTTTTTTAGGTTTTCTGGCTAATGAAAATTGATCTTCTAATTAAAACACCCACAAAAATTCTGGCATATTTACTTAAAATATGATTAATAAATACTTGGCACAATAACTGAAAAATAGGCTATCTATTTAAATGAGTTTCCCCAAGATCTTTCTATTTTAATATGATACAATGTGTTATGTCTTTACTATATTGTATCACTATCATCAACGTTCTGTTTTGTAAAAAGAAGTTACATTTTTTCTTCTTGTTAAGTAGAATGAAGTGTAATATTTTACATCTCTTTCTGAACAAACTTCGTTTCTGCTCTAAATGTATAGCAATTACTCTGAGGAACAAGTCACTAAACATCCCCCCTGGTGTCCCAGTGATTCATGTGTTGACAGCAAAACTTTCAAAGTCAGGAGTACAGGTCTTACAAACACAAAATGTGTGAAAATATAGAGTTAAAAGGGCAGTCATCAGTTTTTATAAGCAAGTTAAAGAATGAATTTGCTTGTGGTAATTTTATCTGTTCCAGATCATTTGACCATTTTGCCAGTCATTTTCAAAGTTATAGCTTATCTGAAATGGTGAATAAGGCTTGCATAAGCAAACCTGACAATCAACCAAATTTTTATGTATTGGAAAGCTTATGAGTTGGATATATCTCTGCATGAATACCGTTACAGCCTTCTGAATCCAACTGGATCATGTGCACAGATCTCTGCATTGCTTTTCTATCTTTCTTGTCTAGATCCCATCTTTTATTTACTTCTAGTTTTCAAGACCAGTAATGTCTACTTTTTGGAAATTAAAAATCCAAAACTTAGACTTGCATCATCTCCTTTTTCAGAAGCTTTCTGAATATTCACATTGTGTTGGCTGCTTGTTCATTTTTCGTGGTTTACATCTTGAAAATGTCATTAGATGCAGCTTATGAAAACTGTGAAATCACATAGCTCTAGTTTTATGTATTTCCGGGGGGCCTGGTGTTTTGAAATTAAGGAAGCCACATGTGTCAATCCAGTAGTATAATTCTGCTCCAAAAAAGATACTTGGGTCCAGTGTTCATGGTCACTCAGCATGAAAAACCCATAAAATGCTAAATATTTTTTAAAGAAATCTCTGTGAGAATTTTCCATGGAAAGGACAATCCAGTGCTTCCAAAATCATTAGGAGACTGCAATGACTGATGGACTTCAGCCTTGTGGTAGATGAATAGAGAAGAATAGAACAATCCCAAACGTTAATGGTAGTAGGGGGCTACTTTCCACAAGTGAAAAGAATTGCAGCTTTTCAAATGTGTGTTTAAAGGAACAAGTTGACTGATGGAAAGCTTCTTCCCTAAGCCTTCTTTTCTCAAGGCTGAACAAACCCGATTCTCTCAGCCTTTCCTCATATGGCAGGCTTCCCAGTCCTTTGGTCACCTTTGTGGCCCTTCTCTGGACTCTCTCCAGGCTGTCCACATCTTTTTTTATAGCGGGGACCAAAACTGAGCACAATATTCCAGGCATGGCCTAGTAAGCTCTGAGTAGAGTGGGATAGTGACTTCTTCATCTCTGCTGGTGATGCCCTTGTTGATGCAACCCAGCATCCTGTTGGCTTTCTTTGCTGCAGCAGCGTGCTGTTCACTCATACTGAGCTCTTTCATTGGGACCTGCAGGTCCCTTTCCACAGAGCTGCTCCCCAGCTGAGTAGATCCCAGCCTGTGCTGTACTCCTGGATTATGTTTTCCCAGGTGCAAGACCTTACACTTATCCTTGTTGAACTTCATAAGGTTCTTGTTAGCCCACTCTTCTAGCCTATCTAGGTCTTCCTGCAGGGTGGCTCTCCCTTCTGAAGAGTCCACTTTCGCACTCAGTTTGGTATCATCAGCAAACTTCATCAGGGTACACTTGATGCCATCATCCAGATCACTTATGAAGATGTTAAACAGCATTAGGCCCAATATCGTCCCCTGGGGGACCCCAATTTAAATACAGGAAGATAGATGTAGAATGTAGATACAGATGTAGCTGTGGATGTATACACACACACACATACACCCATGAAAGTGAAAATACTATACTTTAAAAGGGTTTAAACTAGTGCCTATGCATCTTTTAACATCTACAACATGGCAAACTATGTATTTCAACAAGAGCTGTAGTCACTGAAAAGAGAGAGTGCAGCAAGCACTGTGCGACTTACGAGTGGGGAAAGGCCTGTTTAAGTGTGGGGTGATAGCTGAAGGACAGATTCATAAGCACAAAGTAAGTGTCATGCATAGTTCTGGTATTTGGATCAAAATTGCAGCTCTCAGTTGAGCACAAGGTCTGTCTTCAATAGCTACATATGTAGGGGTAAGTAACTCTTTGCCATCTTGGGCTGTAACAGCAAGCAGAGCTTATAATGAGCTGTGGCTTGTAGAGAAATACACCATAGTAAATGATGCTAATCATATATTAAAAACGTTAAGATGCAGCAATACAGTTTGTTAGGCAGACTGCAGGCTTTTATTCCATGCCTCAAAGCTAAATAGTATATGCCTGAGGGATGGCTGGGGATGAGAGGTCAGTGGAGTTAGACTGATTTATACTAGCTGAGAATATGGTATGGTGAATTATTTGCAATCACTCCTTGAGCAGTAGATGTATATTTTTATCTTTCTAAAGTATTTTCCTCTCCACTTGCCTCTGTTCAGCAGTGGTTGCTGACATTAAATATTTGAGAGCGATTTTGCCACGAGTAGGGCCAGTTTCGGTGACAGCTGAAGTTTTCCCGTAAGCTTGTGTGGATTATGCAATTTAAATGGACAGAATTCATTCTTAGCTGCCTGTCATGTTGATCATAATCACAGTTACTTTTTAGAGAGTATTTTTGTAGTCTTTGCACATACGATCTCTGCAACTCAAAGTGTTTGCATGCCACGCAGCATCTGGCTCAGTTTTTACAGGATCTTAACAGATGCAGTCAATGTACAACTCCCTGAAGTCTAAAAATAATTGTGTTTCAGTAACCTCTTATGCTATAATCACTATCCCATACAAATATAATAATCATGTAGCATTGGAAATTACTCTGAAAAATCAGAGGAAATGCCCACAGTATGTACCCACTGAATCTTTAATAAAGAAGAAATATTAGAAATAGAGAATACTTAAAGAAATATATTGAAATCTTTGTGTCAGAATAGTTTTAACTTAAATCATATTGGAAAGATTTTGAATATCAAGTCAACCCTCCATATGAAAGATGTAAATGACATATTTACTTAAACACTGGACTACATTATTTTGTGTTAAGGAACTTACAAAATTGTTTCTATTTTCTTCATATCAAAAAGAAAGAAAACTGTGTTGCTTTTAGATCTGCAGTATAGATACCCCATTGTAACATACTGGAAGGAGGTCTAACTTCGTCAAGCCCGATGTTGGGTTCGTACTTTTAGTTCTTCCACAAAAGTGTCGTTGACTGAAGTGAATATCTTGCCTGAATAGATGGAAGTCAGAGAGAGCAGGATGAAATGCATGATGAAACAGATTCCTCACAGTAACTTTAAAATAAATATAATGTCCCACAACTGTAAGGAACTCCAACCACAAATCATGTGTAACCCTTTCAAATCCATGCAGCAGATCCAAAGTTAAATCCCATCCTGAAGGTGATTGCTGAAAAGAAAAAATAATTAGGCACTGAAAAATCTTCAGCCATTCATCAGTAAAACCATGTTTTGGGATATTATTTTGTTGTAGAGACAATCCTAAAGCTAACATTTGCCTAGGTTTTTAGTTTCTTCTGTTGTCTGGGATTCCCAGGGCTCCAGCAGGACTCTGCACTACAGCCATTGGAACTAGTAACCACTAGTATAGTAACCACAACTGGGCTACACCCATTGGACTAGTGACCACTGTGTATAGTTTTTTTATGCAAAGCATGTGTAGTGAGATGGAAAATAAGCAAAATTAAGAACAACAATTAGGTATGACTCTTCAAGTTAATACGAAGGCCAGTGGCTTCAGGCCAAGCATGGATCAGGTGTCTGAAATAGTATGCTATTGAGGAAGGATATAGTAATTCCTGCATACACATATAAGCAATTGAAGTGAGACCAGGCTCTGTGGACAGTGTATATGAACAGCATTAAGCCCATGACTCCCCTATTACTTGAAACTTGTATGTCAAGTAAAAAGGAAATTAAAATTTTGTTAGGCAGCTCACTCAAACCAGCATGAGCTTTGAAATCTGAGGTCTCCATATATTACCAGCAAAGATGTCTCTAGTTAGTCAGATTTCCCCTGCAACACACAAAAAAGCCCAACAACAACAACAAAATATCCTGGAATTAGATGTCTGTCTAATCACTTAGAGATTCTGAAGGTAAATGATTTTCAGGTATGCTCACTTTTATGAAACAGAGATTATCTAATTAACATCTAAATAACATGTAACTTGAGTGATCTATCACATATAATTATGTGCAAATAATAGCCTTACATTTCAGATAATCCATCGGCAGTCATTTGTTTCGATAAGTGTCAGTGAACAGTGAAGAATAACAAGGAAATTCTGCAAGATCACTGTTAGTTTGTTGTTCAGTTCTAACAGTTCATCCGATTCTTCTTGGGGAAAAGATGACAAGGTTTCTATTCTCATTTTCAGCAATTCATTCATGTCTTACAAATAACTCATAGATAGCAAGTCAGGAATGTTTTCCCTTACAACATGAGCAACTCTAGCTATGTGTACAATAAAACATTCTTTGGTGACATAATTAGTCCAAAAAAGCCAATTGTATAATATTTTCATGTTTGCTTTTCTTGTCAGTTTCACATGGTTCCCATTTTCACCTCCTGAAGGTTTTTGTTTTCATGAGAAAGGTACACTGGACAGCACTCCAAAATATCTGATGTCCTTTGAGTAGTGTCTTTCTGAGATTTCATAAATTTAGAATGAAAGTCGAGGAATCTGAGCGGTGTACGGTAGCATAAGTTATTTGTTAACATTGTTTAGTTATTATGGGTACTGAATACAACATTCAGCCAATAGCTAGTAATGTTGTTTGTCTTTTTACCATATTACACAATTCTGCCCTTTCATCTTTTGAATAGCACACAGTTCTTCTTCAACCATCCTTGACTTGAGGGTCGGTTGCATGACAAACCTTTGCTTAATCCTTTTTATCATCTTGCATTAGAGAAATAGAAGACATTAGGGATATTTGTCTGTTCTGTTTGTGGACCCTGTTCGTGGATGACCTGCCAAAGTTAAGCGTGCTCTGATATGCATGCAGAATCAGGTTTGCTTCATACAGGCACAGCTTTCAACTCTAGAAGTATCAACTGCAACCCCATAGAAATGGGATTTCTTCTATCCTCCAGTGAAGGAGGGGTGCTGTGCGCTGCTGTATCTCAGTTATCGGGATAGAATACGGTAGGGTTTTTACTGATTTTTATACCCTCGTGCAAATTTTACTCAGATACAAATGTTAAGCGGAATGAATTTGGGAAAATTCCTCTGAAAGAAAAAGCGCCACTTCTGCGAGTGTTTTTTGTCAAGTCATTCATCTATACTAAAACAGTCCTTAGTTTTGTGATCTTCTTTCAATGTGGATTAGGAAGTTCTTGATCTGAAAGCACAGCGTAAAATAGAAAACAAAGCAGGTTTCCTCCTTGTTGTATTCTATGATGCATATTTTTCACTTCACTGCAAATTTATCTTTTTCCCTACTAACTGAAGTATGTCCTAATTACACTCATGCTCGTACCATATAGCATAATACGGCAACACCACGAAGGTACGGCATTATGGATTTTTTTATTGACTGCAACAGTAAATAACTTATGCATAGGGGAAATAGGAAAGGGCTTAGTATCTTAGCTCTGTATCTAAGCTTAGTATCTTATCTTCTGAGCCATCAAACTGCAGAAGCAGTGCAGGAGAAAGGAACTCGAACTTGCATCTTCTGTTTAGTATGTTACAATACTTCTCTCATTTATTATTATGCAGAGTATACTTAAAACAACAGAACCAAAGCTAGGCACTTACTGAATTAAGTTTGATTTGTAAACTTCAGCAAAACCAGATCCATCTGAAGGATATAATGCCCAAATATTCATGCTTCTTTTGGTCTTCCTGAAAATATTTAAAGCAAGAGTAATTTTTCTGTGGGGCTTGTGGAAAATAAAACTTGCTCACTGTTAGGATTTTAGATTCTGGAGCTAATTTATTCTTAACTAGACTTTTTGTAAAATTAATTTGCCAATATTTAAACCATCTCAGAGGGGAATGAGAGGACAAATGTATTCTCAGCAGTTGAAATGAACTGTTTCTATTTGGATAGATCTTTCTGGCCTCCTCAAAGCTGTGGCTTGAGTTCCTCAAGATCTTCTTGCTCAAATAAGCGTAGATACTAGCTAGCTTATGTTTCCAGTGATGTGCTGAACAAAGGCTTCTGTCTTGCAAACACCTCTTTCAAGGTGAGAGAACACTAAACGGTATAAAAGGCACTAGGGAAGGTGCAGGCAAATCAGCAGTTCAACCTGTACAAAGCAGGGGAAACTGTGAAGCACCCGAACTTAAAACTCCCATTTGAGTACAGCAATATTTATGCAATAGGAATTGCTGTTTTCAAACAATACAACATAATTGTCCATCTTCTTTAGAAAGTTTTAATTTAAAAAGAAAAAATTAAGTGAATTCTATTTCCAGTTTGGTGACATTCTCTAAGGGAAAGGAGTAGAAGGGATGGGATGTCCTTTTTCAGATTAGTTTTACCATTGCTTCTGCTTTCTCATTAGCAATTCTTTGTTCCTACTGTCTTCTGACTTACCTTAAAGTATGCCCTGAGAGAATCTAAACTATGCCGCCCTATAGTGTGCATAACTAAGTACTTCTTGAAAAGATCCAGGGAAAAGATATCATTCCATTTTTCCACAAGGCCTGGGGGATTTGGAGGACTGAGATTGCTAGCATTTTCATTCCTATACACCTTGGAGTGGGATAAAATTTCCTGAAGGAGCCTGGATGTAACTGAGAGACCGTAGTTACATGAAACAACAATAAGTCTGGATGGTTGGATAGAGAATAAATAATGTCACTAGATTTTAGTTTTAAATTGATACTCTCAGGAGCATAAACTCAAATGAGTCAAGGAGCTGAAAAATGCACAA
The DNA here is from genome assembly GCF_000690535.1 of Cariama cristata. Classification (NCBI taxonomy): domain Eukaryota; kingdom Metazoa; phylum Chordata; class Aves; order Cariamiformes; family Cariamidae; genus Cariama; species Cariama cristata. The sequence continues at coordinate 18,571 of NW_009616055.1, forward strand.
AATCTAGTTGCATATGTTAGTTGACTTCTTTTATTGAAATCACAAGAATATTTTCATTATAAAATCTAGTTCATGTAAGTAGATAAATTCAAGATACACTTCTTTCCTCTTTATTTGTTTCCCCTTACATTTGTTTTCAGTATCAGTTTAATGCAGTTGCAGAGCTCTCTTTCACAGTCCAACAGCAATGATTTGCACAAGACCTTTCTGTAGACACTCTGGTAAGTGGAAGCTTGATGTAAACAAAGCCCAAACAGGAAAAAGCTTTGTGAGGGACTCCATTTACATGCATGGTTGGATCCTGACAGACAAAGGAAGACTTTTGTAAAAGGTTAGGGCATTTCAGAAAAACAGTTATGGTTTAGTACTTTTTTTTTTTTTTTTTTTTTTTTGCTGGAAAAATTTTTATTTTTTATTTTAAAACTTAACAGTTATGGTTTAGTACTTTTTTTTTTTTTTTTTTTTGTATGACTGGAAAAATTCTACTATGTTATATTGCAACTCATAAGAACAATTACTGTCTAGTTAAATATTTAAAGTGAAAATTTCTAACTTGTTTTTGACCACATCTTTAGCTCCTGTGAGCTTTTTAGAGATACAGCTGAATATCCCTTGAGTGCTTTTGAAAATCTTGTGATTAATTTAATATACTCTTTTCTATGTCTCGTGTGATGTACTTGCTACAAAACCTTTTTATAGCATGCAAACATATGATTTTTGAAAGTTTTACCAAGCATATCTGAAAGATTATTCTCTTATTACAGAGAAAGAAAAGAAAATGTAACCAATAGTTTATTTACTGGTCTTGGATAAGATTATAAAAATACTGAGAATACTCCTTAATCAGTACCAAATTTTTTTCTTGCTGACTATTGGGACACGAAG
>NW_009616055.1:19486-58848 GCF_000690535.1 Cariama cristata
AAAAGAAGGCTTAAAATCGTTTAGATAGTAGTGAGCAGAGAAAGTGCTTATAAATGAAAGTTATATATGAAGTCAGTGAAGAACAAAGAGACTATTGTATGTAAGTGGGCTGATTTCTGAGGGACACAATAAAAAATGGATGGGAGAATGGGATAGAGGAAGAAGTTCAGGATCTATGGTATACAATATTTTTCCTGGTGTGTTCAGGGATTCTGTTAGAGTTGTTATTAAATATGATTATTGTTGCTATCACAGAGATGAAGTTGCATGGCCTGAAAAAACAGGAGTGATTTTCTAACTCAAAGGTCTGGGCATGTCATGTACCCCTGAGTTAGAAATGGAACTAGGTAGAAATAGTCTGAGGTAAAGGCTTCAGTATCAGCAGCCCCCTTAAAATGTATGGAGATACCAGCTTGCATGAATGTGTGGAATAAATCTAAAACTATGCAAGCTGTTCTGAATGAAAGAATGCAGCTTATTTATCCAAAAGATGATCCCAGTTACCTACATTGGTCCATTTCCTCTGAACATAAGACATTATATGAGCAATAATGTGAGGTATGTGCATTATTACATCTAGTTGGGGTTATCTACATGATAATCTTCTACCCTACATGAAAAATGTCCAGATGACATCTGCTGTAAATATGACTCCAGTAGTGAATAGGAATCAGATACAGAAAAAAAAGGACAGAAAATGTTCAGGCTGATTCAATATTTCCTCAGTTATCTGTAACAATTTTTTCTTCCCAGAAGTACAATACAGTAGCATTAGATGGAAAAAGGAATGTAGGACACACAGGAAGGTATTTCATCTGAAAATAAATTATTGTCTAGGAGGTATTACCTGGCTTACTCACAGAAGATGTCTCTAATCAAATGGTTAATTTCTTGCTTGCTGTAACAATTTTTTTATCATGTTGATTAACAGTTTTGTAACAATGAGACATTAATGCAAACAAACAGCATGAACATTTTTGTGAAGTTATTTTGTTAAATATTTATAAAAATATACAAACTGAATAGCTACTGTATTAAATTAAGTTACCACCATTTGCGATACATAGAACATATGTAATAATATGATTTTAAATTGTTTAAACATCCTGATAAATGGTGGAGGCGAGACCCTGGAGTTTTCACATTGAATTCAAAAGAGACTAGGCTATTGCTGAAAAACTTTAATTTAGTAAATGAGTATCCATGACATACATGCAGAAAAGAATGTAATATGAAACTACCACTGTTGTGAGAGAAATTTTACTGTGATACAAAGGAGAACTTAATAAAAAAAGGAATTCACAAGTTACATGGAAAAGCTAGAAAGAAAAACTGTCTCAGTCACAAGCAGAAGTTACTGGGTCTGGCCAATAATTTTCTGTCAGAATCCTTTTCTGCTGAGAAGTGCAATTTTAGTTCAGTCAAAAGAACTGAAAGTTTTGGTGTTTGTAATTATTTTCACTGAGGAAATAAAAAAGAAAGATGTGATTCCTTGCACTTGTGAATCCTTGCCTGGTCACTCAGCGAGGCCACTGTAGAGCCAGGGCTGCGTCAAAGACAGGGACATTGGCCCTGAGGGAGGCTTGTCCCCCTGTGTCCTGGGGACCTATGGTCACTGTAGAGCTGCTGCCTTTCTTGAGTGGGAGGGCTGGAGGCATGCACAGCTGGGTGAACCTGTTGAGACAAAGGCCCACTCGATGAGGCCACCTTGTCCTTAGGCTCTTGCTCCATGGATTCCCACCTATCCCCTTTAATGACCATGCCAGAGGGTCAAATGGTTTAATAAGGCCATTGGTGACTTTTCCTCACCACCCAACTTAGAAATCAATAAATCACAGAAAAATAGTTCACCAGGGGCTCACCTCCTCAGAGGTCCAACCCCATGCAGAAGGCTGAGCCAGAGATGTGAGTACTATGCCTGGAAGTCTGGGTGGATGTGGACGTGTTGTATGTTGGAGTGAGGATCATGCTCCCTTGAGTCATGGGGCAAGGCCTTGGCTGTTGTGTGTCTGCATGGAGTGTGTACATGTCATGGAACAGAAATCTTACAACAGAAATCACTGTCTACCTGCTATATTCATTCTGCTTAGTAGACAAATTGGAGATTTTGTGCCACCAAGTGATGTGGGTTGGTTCCTGCTGCTGCTGCTCTCTTAATGCCCCGTAACAGACTGAAATAAGCTGATACACCTAAATTGGACTGAATGGACCTTCAGCTATCTTATTTGCCTGTTCACAGTTTCAAACAATTCAACTACAAAATATATTTATTCAGTATTAGCAAGAATATCTGTTGCTGAGTAATTTAAAAAGAGTATTAAACAATAGGTCAGTATTAAAATATTAAAAATCATAAACCCCAGGCAACCCAGGAAAGAAGGAACTCCTAATATTATGATTGCTTAAGTTCTGACCCAGAATTTTGCAACTCTGCTACCAATTTCTAACCTTTGGAGTTTATAATATATGAGCAGAAACAGATGTTTTCCAATACCAACATCTGATCTGTGTGTGAAGAATTAAGGGCATTATATGCTGTCAAAGCAATGAGTGATATTTAACCATGCAGACTCCTGTTAACCCCAGACAGAACTACAGTGGTAAGCATCTGCATATTGTCCTCAAACATTAGATTAATCTAATATGACAGTCAAGTCTCTGTAAATGATACATATGTATTTAAATAAACAACTTGATTAATTTAAATAATTCCAAATAAGGGCAAGGTTTAGTTTCCAGCAGTGTTAGAGCCATGGAATAGTTTTGGTTTGCATGATTCAACAACAATTTCAGGTATCAATTATACATTATAAAAATAAGCTTGAATCCTCTTCTTAAGTATTCCAGCACATTCAACTTCTTTTGGTTCTGCATGCCAGCCCAGAGTGGGCTTAAATGGCGGCTTAAGAGGATCACTGTTTGATTTTTGTTGCTCCTACTCTGTTTCCCTTCTCGACCTGGACCCAAGAAACTGGAGAGTCAAGAAGTCAGCATTTTTCTTCAAGTTTCCTCCACCACCCAGGCTGGAATGCCCAAGCATACAGCAATGATGGCTATGTTATTGCTATCTCAGTACTGATCTTCTTGGCCATCAAGTTAGAATAAATTGTGGCATGGACAGAGCCTGTGTAAATCATGCTCAGGGTCATGACAGAGCAGAGCCATCCTACAGCTTTTGTCCCTCCACAAGGATGTTTTATGTAAAGTTCCCCTGGATCTATCGTATTTGATAAATATAAAATCTGATGTTGTTACTTACAATCATAAAGTGACAATGGCTTGTTTTATATGGCCTTTGTGAAAGCTCATTTTTGCACATTCAAGTGTTTGCTCCAGGTTCCCTGTGGTTTATGTAAAGATTGGTACTAACAAGAGGAAATTCCCAAGAGCAGCCAAGCTGCTTGAATTGAAAAGAATGCTGGAAATTACTTTTCTAAACCAGCATTTTCCCAAATCATTGCCACAAATCTGCCAAATACATTCCAGGCTAGTAAATGGTATTTATTAAGAGTATTCCCCTTGTTATCACCAGTGGAAAAGACTGTAATCTGTGTCTTCCTTGCATTAACCAAAAAGGCATACTGAAGGATGTTAATTTAGAAAAGATGAACATGATGTAACATTCCACAATAATTTGCAATTTGAATAGTACTCATGTAACAGAACAACAGTAAAGGGCCAGATGGACCAATGAGGCCACTCTTGTTAGCAGAGGCAGCGCAGCACTGTAAATAAGGGGATTGTTATCAAAAGGTGCATGTCAGTCACTGGACGATGTTAATTTGTAGATACATTACCTAAAAAAGAGAAGTTCTACTGCAAATGTTGTAGCCTACTGTTTTAGGGAAAATAACTATTTTATTTGTTGGAAGAAGAGAAATCACAAAACCTGATACCCCTGTAACTAACTTTCAGGAAAATGTGTGGCCAGGAAAGAAAGATTCTGTGAAAGTGTCTCCAAGGTCACCTGGATTGTGCGACCCCCTGAGCAGTCACATCAGAGTCCCAAATGGCATACTCCTAGCTCCAACCCTGTAAATTTGAGGTGTGCATAAGCTAGAAATATTGGATCCATGCTTGCAAAGTTGGACAGGCTTTGTTCATGTCTTCCATAGTCTTGTGATCTGGTGAAACTCTTTTAACTCAAAAAAACCAGGCTGCATTCTGCTGTTTAGAGTAACAGAAGAGGAGTGAGATGAGCAGAACAACTATAAATAAAAATAGAGAAGAATTATGAAATACATTCTTGTGTCCCTTGTTTTTCCTAAGGTGAAATTAAACAATCCAGACATATCAAAAGTTGAAGTAGGACTTTGTTGTGTGCCCTATGATGAAGTTCAGAGGTGTTGATCTCTCGAGAATGTGAGGCTCTTGTGTCTAAGGGTGATCCTGTACTGCCTACCTACCCTCACCACTCAGCAGGCACAAGCTAGGCTAGGTATATCGTCTCTGAAGAAGGAGAAGCTATGGATCAGATAATGTAAATGTATTTAATCAGGGCTTGTGGCAAAACCACCAACTAGGCACCAGTCTGCAAAGAGATTTGGACAAAGTCCTGTCACTGGAACATATTATTTAAGAAAAGCTTTATGGAATTCAGTAATATGGAGAACAGGGAGTGAGGTGATTTTTTTCATAAAGCTCTTGTCTATTATCACCTAGATGATGCCACTGATGACAACAGGCAGATTTAACCACTCTTAACTGATCCATAAGGGTATGCAGCTGCCTCTTCTGCTTGTCTCCCTAGGGCTGGCCCCTTACGCCCTCTGGGGATAATGCCCTGCTTCTTCAATATGTCACAGAAGGGACATTAGGCTAATGGCTTTCATTGTTTTTCCTGAAAGAGAAGCAAGTTACATGATGAGGGTAAACTTTCCCTCATCAAGGGAAAATGGTGTGAAATCTCCTTCAGGGTAAAGCGTTGATCATTATTCTTCCTCTTTTGGAGTTATTTCGAGGCTTTTTGTGCAACAGAGGACAGGCAAGGCTCTAACAGTCAGTCAGTTATAAATTCCTTTGCATTGATCAAATGTGTTTTTTCCTATATGCTAAAAAAATTAATGACATCACCTCTTAATCACAGTTAACCACTCACCCTATTATAGTTCAGCTGTGCTTGGGCATTAAAGAAAAATCTGTCAGACATATTTTACCATTTTTTGGTGCCAAAATTATTTTCCACAGTTCATTTCCCTATGAAGTTAACTTCAGTCATTTTGAATTAATTTAGAAGGAATGGCTTCTCTCAGTCATCGACCCACCCACAGATGCATGAAAAATCCAGAAAAGCTTAGTATATGGTATACTAGGAGATTGTGAACAGCAGGCTACATTCCTTTTTGTGATGCAAGGGAACAATGTTTGGAGGTCTCTACTAATGGTGCTATTAGTAACTACCTTCCCAAAATTCCAATTTCTGTGTGTAAATATGGTTTACAAACTATCAGCAACTCTTCTTCATTCTTTCCCAAGTTAGTTTTAGTGATAACCCCACTTATGATTATTAATTATCTCAATCAGAAATCTGTGTAAGTCAGCTTGTCATGGTCAACTCAGGTTCCATGAGACAGTTCAAATACAGTCTAATATCATGGCAACGGCTATCACTACACCATCTCTATTCCCAACTCCACACTCTATTGTTTCAGCCAGCTCTCTGACACTTCACATGTGCGGTACCCCTAGTAAGAGCTCTTAAATGTACCATAAGACTAGCTCTAAACTCAGGAGCAACTGAGGCTAAACCCATGAATCGACCCGTAGTTAAGCAGAGCTGCACATAAATTGCTAAGCAACCTAAGTTAGAGATCTCTTGTTTATCCATTTCATGCTTTCTTTAACATTTAATGCTCCAATTAATTTTTCTCTGTATTAATCCACATGTCCTTTTTGATTCCCTTGGATTTATGTTTACTGGATTTATCCTTTCTTGAATTTTTCCTTTTTAATCCCTAAAGAATAAGATTCTCCTTAGTTCCACAAAATTATAACTGTTGTAGTTATTTCATCTCCACAAAGCTAAAGGAAAAAACAAATTTCTGCCGTTAGACACCTGGAATGCTTGCAGCATTATTTTTCTACCATATAGTTGTTTATTTGCTATGTAGAGAATTATAAAAACAAATTTCAGCTTGTATTAAAATTTGTTGATCGCCTTTATCAGTGCACAGAACATTACAACTAGCGAATGCCATCCCGTAATATTCCTTTTTGTACTCTGCCCATGGAAAGAATTTCATACTGTAAACATTCATTTATTAAATGTTAGTAAACGTTAGATGTGCGATGACATATTTCTTGCTAGCTCAGGGCCAAAGGCTAGTGTCCTATTTGCAAGACACTATTTACCTTAGCCAGTGGGTTCCTAAGCCTTGATCCATTTAAGCCAAATTGATATTATTTTAAAATGTTTTGCCATGTTTATTAATTTTTTGCTTTAAAATAAAGGACACAAAGAAACCTTTCAATTTTTTGGAAGCATGCAGTGTTGATGCAAGAGAATTCATGGTCTGAACTATTTTTCAGTAAGTCATATGTCTACGTTTCAAGCAATTACGGGAACAATGTTGACCATGACTTCAGAAGTCCTTAACTTTTTCATTCAGTATTAATGATGCAAGGATCTGTCTTGTCATAAGTTTTGCATTGCATGTACAATGCACAGCAAAGGCTTAAAGACATAAGAATAGTATGAAAGGGTTTACTTCTTAAAAGTAGTAGCAACTTTCATAGCTTCATGTCCTTTTTTTGGTATTTTTGTATTATTAGAAGCAACTTGAGCAAATTCTAGAACAAATTCAATCGGTCTTGCTTAATTCTACCTCTAAGGTGTACAAAAATATAAGTGTAATGAAAAGATACTAGTATCCCTGACATTTTACAGCTTTAGCAAACTAGTTTTTAAAAATACATTTTTTTGTTTAAAAATGAGATGACAAATTTGTGTCACAAGTTTCCAATGAGCAATTAGATCTTACAAAGAGTTTCACGATAAAATGAAGCAGGTAAAAATCAAGTGGCATGAACTTGTAGATGCTGCAGTTATTGAGGCAAGGGTATGCGGGAGAATAAAAGGTACTGTATACGAAACATCCTTGCTGATCAGATAGAAAACCTTTCCATATTACTCTAGTGTGTAATAAATGAAAACCCCATACATTTGACAAAACAAAGGTGAGCAGAAGGAAAATGTGCCCTAGGAGAGCGCGAGTGAGCCCAGACCCAGAGGCTATTCCAGATCTGTTAGCACAACTGCCTTTAGACCTTGCCGCGCAGCCAGATGTTGCTGCTAGAGCCTTCCCAAGCTTGGCATCTGGGTCCTGGCATACTCCAGGAATGGCCCGGGGTGCTATCCCCTTCGTCAGGGTAGGTGCACAAACAGAAAGGCCGGGTGAATTGCTTCTTGTCTCAGCTGAAAGATCTAATTTGCTTCAAACTGCAGATCCTGTAGACTGCAAATATGAAATGTTTGAGTAAAAGCACCACAGAGTAAATATTTCTCACCAAATATAAAATTGTATATATCTATTAAATATTATTTCCTTCTGTTGATAGAAGCTCTTTTTTTCCAGAATTTCAGGCTCTGTGTAGTAGTACCTTTTCTCAATTTCTAGTAATTTGTAGTCACGTTTATGAGGTTTAAAAACTGTGTAAGTTTTCAGACTGAATCTTACAAGGTTTGCACCTCATAGCCTTTACACTTGAGATACCACTGGATGCCATATTCTGTCCTAGACAGATAGCATTTCACCCACACAATAGGGATACTGAGCAGTAACTGTAAGCCAGATCTTCAGCTGGCATGAGCTGTGCTATGCTTAATCAACTTCAGTGTGAAGCTATGCCAGTTTTTACCAGCTGGGCATCTAGCCCTTTGTCTGCCCCCACATAAAACCCGTGTTTATCTGCTTTTATTGAAGCTTTACATTTTCCATGTAAGCATAAGTAACATTTTCATTTTAGACTCAAAACTGACTTTTTATTTCATTTCCCATTTCTGCTCCATCTTCATCAATCTTGAGAATTAAATGCTCACGGGGGAGGGCAAGTAAACTGCTTAGGAACGTCTGGGATGCATAGAGTCTCTGTTTCAGTCTCCAGAAAGAGCAACCCTCTTGCATGGTACCCATGATGGACATACAGCTACTACTGCAAGCAGTGGCTACTTCACAGGCTTAATGGGATGTCCAAATCGTGTTGTGCGCCCTTCCCTTTAACTCCAGTCCACCTTCAGTAGCTGCTATCTGAACCCAAATAGGTTCAGTGATGGCCAGATGCCATATAAGGGACAATGGGCTTGATCTCTGTGACAAAACGCTGAAATGGCTGCGTATCTGCAAGACTCTGCGTCTCCCTACTTCAGTCTGGATGAGATGATTGCCACAAATTCAGGTCTGCTTGTGCAAACCTGAATACATGAGCAATTATGTATCCACCAGTGCTATTGATTTCAACTTCAGTGTCTAAGTGCTCACCGCATGAGTAAGGCTTGAACATAATAGCCTTCTGATAGTGTTCCAAGTTTGGGGGGATATATGAAGGTTAATTGAAGCTACAGACTTGGCAATTTGCCTCAAATGGCTGTGTGCCATGGTGTTTGGGGATTGTAGCTGTTGTATGTGTAAGTAATTGCTCTTTACCAAATGCTTTAGGGAGAAAAAAAATCACCAAATCTAACAATTTAGCGTATAAAAAACTCCATGCAAAAAGCTGAATCAAACCCAAACCTTCAATATATGTAAGGTATGCCTTGGCCTTGGTACTGTTATCTAGCACCAAACATCATGTTCCTGCTCCTGCAAGCATTTATCAGCAAATCACTGACTTAATAGATTTAATCTTGCTGTACAACAGTGATAATTCTGAGAAGAGTCAGGCCCATTTTGCATACCTGGAGACCTGGCATACAAAAAGGCAGCAGGTGGGCTAAACCTTTTTAAGACAATACTTTTCCCAGCCGTCTGTCCTTCCCCAGCACTGGGGCTGACCAGTCCCACACCCCATCAAGCAGAGAAAAATGCATGCTCGTGCACCAACCGTTCTAGGAGAGGGTTTGATATCCTAAGATTCAGCAGATCAGATACACTCAGTTAAGCAGTAGTGAGTCAAGCTAATATGGGGAATTGTGAAATATGAACTGAAAGAGCTGGGAAATATTCACTTCTCCCACCCCTGCTATGCAGGCTGTAACCTCCAGCAAAGGAGTGAGGTTGACAGCCGGAGCAATAATGTTTAAGTGATACTAAATCCAACAGAGTACATCTGTCAGGACCCCTAATGAATACTGCCAAAGAGGATAAGTTTGTGTTCATCTGATAGGCTTTAGACTGAAGTAGCTAAGGCAGCAGCCAGTGTCTTGGAGCAGAGGGGCAGAATGGATTTCTTGGCTAGGTTATTGTTGCTCACACTTTAACAGTTGAAAAACCTTCAGTCAAAATCTGATCATCTGATAATGTATAACAAGAATACATTGGATAAAGATACACGCTACTGTTGTTGGAGATAAAAAGGACACTGTTGTTGGAGATAAAAGGAGTTCTTTGAATTGGCACTTCAGAGTAAATACTAATTCAACATATTCCCAGGATCTAGGAATATCCTTTGGACTCTGGCACCAGGAGAATGCTATAAAATCAACTTCTGTCTCTTTCTGAGGATGGCAGCATTAGCTCAGCTGTGCCAGTCTGACTGCAGCAGTCAGCAGAAGCTGTGTATGCAGCCATATAACTACAACAGAGTCTGATCATCATCCTGATGAAATTACACTGATCTAATTTGCACGCTGTGAAGACATTTGGCACTGGCTGGATCTGAGCCGTGACATCTTCATTGGAACTAAAAGTACACTAAGAAGTGACATTACATTTCATAGTTTTTTTGCGCCAAACTGTGGCATTTCTTCCTCTTTAAAGGCATTATTTCAAGAACATTTAATTTGGCTTTGATATGTCTGCCATTTTGCTATGCAGGAATGTACTGAGCCAGGAAATCTCAGCTGTAATAAAGTTTGGCAACATCAGCCCACCATATACCTGCACCATCCTGTGCAATTTAATTGGCATTCAGTGAGTTGATAAATGGATTGGCTTAATGAGACAATATACGTGACATATGCAGGACTCTCCTGAGGAATAAGATTCATTTTTGCACTTCACACATCAACATGCTACAGATACCAACACAGTTACCTCCAGCAGCTGTGCTATAACCAATGACATGCCTTCCACTGTGTTGACCAATACCTCCACTGTCTCTCAAACTAGCTTTACGCCATTTTCCATATAAGCATTTTCCTTTCTTCATTTTTTCATTATATTTCTGATTGCAAAAATAAATCAAGATACCGTAACTGCCTTTGAATGTTTCTGTAAAGTAAAATATCCTCTTTTTTTTTTTTTTTTTTTTTCCTGGTTTAAATCAACAGCTTATCTTCATAGCTTCCTGAGGATTTGCCTCCATGTTTAGAAAAAAGTTCCAATTATGGTTTGAATATAGTATAAGTAACAACTGAAAATATTCAGTAAAATACACATAAAAGTAAAGGTCTCTGTTACGTAGTTTTAAGTGACTATGAGTAAGCATGACCTATTCTCCTCAAAGGTTCACTTGCATGGATGAATTAGGTTTACGTTAGAGCCATTTCTGGATTGAGTATGAAGATGAGGATCTCCGGGAAGTTGTACAGTAGCTGTCAGAGGGGAGTGTTTCAGTGCTATTACAGTACAAATAATTACTGATTACAGTAAAAGTTTATTCAGCCCTTTTTTAAACAAACCCAATTCTGCCTTAGTCAGAAATGAACAAAAGAGGATCAGTAGCATCAAGGATATAGTCCAGTATTTAAAAAAATAGTAGTTTAATGGTAGATCTTTGAAGTCTGCCTCTCAGATAGAGCTATGAATGTAACCAATGTCCTTTGATGTTTGTCAGAGACCTGCTTGTTGGGGTTATAGATCATTTAAGAGTTGGGATTTAACAACAATCCAGAAAGCTAATCTATCTTGCATGGACAAAAGAGGTATGCATCCAGCTTTCTGGTATTTTACAAAGGCTTGGAAAACAGTTCAGAGACAGAAAATATCAACCCACTTACACAACACACACACTGACTTAGTTTCTTAGCTGACATTAAAAGTATACATATACATAGATGTATCTCCCTTATTTAGAAAAAAAAAAGGTCAATATCACCAAGTCCTCAGTCATCATTACCATCAGGATAATGAAGATAAAAGTCAAATGGTTTCATTGCTCATTCTTCTCTGGTGCAATTCTGAAGTTCATATTCGGATGTTTTAAGTGAACCAGCTGTTTATCAGGATATAGAAAGGAATCACTACCAAAGAGCTGGAAAAACTAATCAAAATCGTGTGGACAATTTTCTGTATCTATGAGGAAAACTGAGAAGCCAAGCACTGTTTGGCTGTCTTGCCCCTGAGAAACTGCAAGAATTTTCAAAGGAACCTAAGGGAATGAGGAGCCAAAACTCCCACTGAATGTACATGCAGGTTAATATATTAAATTCTTTTTATCTGTTGGAAACAAAAGCTAGTTCACATACCCAGGAGTGTGCAGACTCACACCATGGGAATAGCCACTGTTTCAACCTGGAAAAGAAAATTTGGCAGAGGCAGAGAGGTAAATGAGGCTGCAGCTGGCTGCTGCTGAGCTGCGCTCTGGGCCATTGCAGTACCTGCCGCTGGCTTCTTGTCCATGAGGTGGAAGAAGCCCACGTGTCACTGCCTCAGATTTCAACTGGGTGCCAGTTTGATGCTTGCAGTTCTGCTCTAAGGAAAGCCTCATACATGCAAATAAGCCCAAGGAAACTAAAAAATGAAACGGTGTGTGACAGTTTCTAATTACTGCGTAAAAACAACATATGGAAACTTCATTGTCCATTTCATCCCTCAACATGTACTATCAAGTTAGATTTCTTTTGCTCAATCATTCTCTCTAGAGCATTTGGAGCTGTTTCACTTGTATTGTATGAAGAAAAACGGCACTTGATATGAGCAGTGTGGTGCTTTTACCTTCTCTGTCCAAGCTCATTAATCTCATGGAGGGTTTTAAAAAAATAATCCTACTGGTTTGGCACAAATTGCAGTTTTCCAAAAAAGGAATCAGTTAAAAGTCCTTTTTCAGAAATATTCCATCCCTTGTCGTTAATCATGTTTGAAAGAGTGTAAACATTGAGAAACAGGATCAGAACTTAATATTTAAATGTAGCCATGGTAAATGCAAACAAGTGGAGAATGTCACTTACTGATGTGTGTTGATGGAGTGAATTATTGTAGAAGGTCAACAAAGAAATCTTAAATATAACTTCTTGCTATATACAATTAAATAGGTGGATATATTCTTCTAAGCTTTGAAGTGTTTCCAGCAAAATTTCAATTTTAAATATTTATAATAGAGGCATAATAAAGAAATTTAAAGGATATGGTTGAGTCAGAGAAACGAAGCATACATCAAAGTCCCATTTTCTGGGAGCAAAAGTCTTGGAGCCTTCCCTATCAAGCCCTGTGGCCACAGGAACAGAGTCAGTTAATGAATCAGAAAAAAGCTGGTTACCAGATGTCCTTACTTATTAACACACACATTGCATTCTGTAATGGCATTCACTAAACAATCTGTGTGGAGCAGACTCTGCTCTTTTTAAAGTCCCTTTTCCAAAAAAACACTTCTACCTTTTCTTCCTCTGTGATTGATTTCAGGATAGCTGTTGTTTAAGATGCTGTCAGGCATTTTGTCTAATTGAAATTTCTCCACCATTCTGAAGGTTCCTAAGGTACCCAGCAAAACAAAACTGTTTTTAGCATTTATTCTTTTACCCCTCCCTCTAAAATGATAATGAAATAAGATAAAATAAATAAAAAATACTGACTTAAAAGCAAAGCAGGAGAGAAACCAATTCTCTTTGATAGGTTTCCACTGCTGCTAATTTTAATGCCACCCATTGTTCAGCTCTGCAGTCTAATTTTATGTTAATATCCTGAAAGTTGTCAAATCTTGGCAAAACCTATGCATAAATTACACAGAAAGTAGCTCACAGGAGGGGGAAAGTAATGACTGTCATGGTTAGCCAAACCCATTAATAGTCTGACAAGCAATAACCCAAGAGCTCTGGTCAACTGCTGCAGACATCTGTGAAACTTTTGCAATTAATTTTTTTTGGAGGAGGTATCAGCTGTGAAATAGCACATAAGTGACTGATTATTATCAGCTCTGTTGGTGAGAGCAGAACTGATCAACTCCAAGCATTCATCCTTCTACTACAGACTGATTGTTTTAGGAATATAAAAGTTTTGTCTTTCTTTGTTTTCTAAGGCGTACTCTTCTCCAGAAAGGAAAAAGCAGGGTCAGTTTTACATGAGTAGTGTTTTACTTACACATACTCTTTCACATCAGCAGTTTTCAAAGAACTTTACAAGGGTTATTAGCATTATCTCTGTCTATAAAGTGGACAAACTGAGGCAGAGACTGTGTCTGTGTGTTCATGCACATGAGAGAACATGAGAGAGGCTGAGAAATTGATAGAGGGACTTCCCTGAAGTCAGATATTAAGCCAAGGATATCTCTGGTATGCCAGGCAGGGCTCTGTAAGGCTGTACAGGCACCTATTTAAAAGCTAGAAGGATCACACTGTGCTGAGAACAATGTAGCTATTTGATCAATTTTCTCATGTCTCTGAAACCATCCTTCCCCTCAATTCTCTTTTATAGGCTGAAGGGACAGCTATCTGTTCCATGATTCCTCATGAATCCAAAATTCTCAGTGGCACCAAATCTTTGGGGAAAATGCTTTATAATTGGGTTGACCTGGTAGAGGTCTGCTGCATCAAAGTGCAGGCCTGTTAAAACTGAAAATGCATATATTTTAGTTGCTGAATTAATACCTAACATGACTGACATGCTCACAAGTAGCTCCTGCATCTGTAAAGAAGAGTGAATTTGCCCTGTTGCATTATTGTGCCTGTTTTTTTTTCCTCCTTTTGTATACAATCTAAAATCCTGATAAGCATTTGTCACTGGTAAACTGTATGTTTATCTTTAGCGGGATACCATTACCAGAAGCTTTGACTGAACTAAATACTACATTCTTCTTTAAAAGCTTTTTCTTATCCAAGCAAATTCTGTTTTCCTATAAGAAGATGGTCTGAAATAGTGTCTCTGAATTTCTTATTGTCACTACAGTATGAAATAATCCGGTAGAGGCCAAAACCAAAACCAAACCTCTGAAAATCCTCAGGCATCATGATTTAGATGGAATACTGTACCCCTAAAGAAAATAATTGCTCTCACCAGTATTAATGAACAGATAATTAATGTGATAAAATACATGGGGCATATAACAGTGCAGCAATATCTTATTTTTGACTAATATATAGACCCTATGTGCTGCTATAACACAGCCATTACATTACAGATCTTTCATTTTCATACTTCGCTTTTTTCATTCTCCATCTTGAACAATGTTAATGCTTAGTGGACAGCACAGAATAAGCAGGCATTTTAGGATGTATTCTGAAAAAAAAAGTTATTTAAAGAATAGGATTTTTAAAACCAAACTTATCTTGGAAAACACAAGAAAAAGGGACATGCTAAATGTAGCACATAAACTGATGCCCGCAGTCTGGAAAACAAGTTTGCTACTGCCTTGGGACACATAATTTTTAGAAATAATGGACCATTTGGCAGTTCTGCACATGTCACCATGCATGCTTGGAAACACCATGGGCTTTACTTTATTAATATACATGATTTGAAATAAATTCCCTCTGAAATGCTAGAGGAATCCTCAAATCAACTAATTCATGTGACCTTTCCTTCTTTAAGACAGCCTTTATACTTAGATTGTACTGTACTCTCAAAAAAAGATAGATATTAACCTGTCTACTGTTTTTCATCTTCAAACTCTGGCAGAAAACAGTTCTGTGGGATGAATTGCAGTGCATAGATGGGAAACTAGCAATGGGCATTCACTTGGGGCTGCCTCATTCCAGTTAGAAAAAAAATAAAAGGAGAACAGATCCCTGATCTTGAGTGTGTGAACCACTTCAAATTGAGTTAAGCAGACCTTCCTACTTCAATGAATGTTTCTAACAGGATAGCACTACTGCCTTTTCCAGAAGGGTCCTTGGAAAGAACCTAAACCACAGGGGTGGCAGTGAAGAGTTCAGGGACTTTCCACAGTGCCTCAGTCAATGCAGTCCCAGGAGTCTTAAAGGTGAACATGATCAGCACAGACAAAACAAGTACTTAGGATCCAGAAAACTCTGCTTCCCAATTGCAGCCATATACATGGTGTAGTAAAGACAGTGAGATGGCATACCTCTTCTCACACTTAATTTCTAGGGGCTTTAGCCTGGTGGAGTCCTGTCACTCCATAAGTACAATCACTGGCATTGTGCTTGACCCTGTGCAGAGACTGAATGCCTGAAGAAGTGCCCTTCTGCCCTTGTGTATCTCTGCAAAGACACAAACACAATTTAGCTTTCAGTTCCCCAACTGAGCTGATCCTTGTTATTCAAAAGCAGCTTTTCTTTTGGCCGTAGGTTATTTGGAGGAGAAGGATTTGAACAGCCCCCTTTTTTGCCCTTTGGCACAGAAAATCCCGTAGTATGTTTGGGTTGGACAAAGGCCTGCTCAGAATTAATGTAGCCATACTTTTGTTATGAAATTTACTAATAAGTTAAACCCATGCGTTTTTTCTTTGTCAGATTATTGATATGTTACCACAAAGTAGGAAAATAGAGAAGTGAGATAAAAATAAACCAATATGGACAACATCAGAAGGAACATCAGGTTTTCCTAGCATCGAGAAGATGAGAGAAGGGGATATTCTGTTAAAAAAAATCTGGTTGTTAAAATTAGATAATCTTTGTTTTCCCCCTTTCCCCTTTCTTTCCACTTTTCTTCCCTTCCATGAAGAGAAAGAAAATACTTTTATTTTCTTTTTTTGATCCATGCTGATTATTTCTATACCAGTAAATTGAACTTACTCCTGATTGTTCTCTGGCATGTGGTGCAGACTGACCCACATCCATGCTACAAAACTGGCTCATTGTCCAAAGGATGTTTGCGTTCACTCTACCTATAGAGAAAGGTGCTTGTGAATTGTTTGGAACTGCTCTAGCTGTTCTGTCTGTGCCAGGGACTCTTTTAACAATTTAACAGTGTAGACAATCAAATTCCAGTGCCTGGAAGCACTTCCCTGGCACTCTGAAATCTACTAGTTTAGACACAGCTACTATGGTCAAAATCTGCTTCTCTTATTCACGTAAATAGCTCCAGTGAAGTCAGCTGTGAGATTGGCTGTATAACAAGAATTCTGTTTTGCAAATTATTTCAAGCATTTGGCTTTCATTCTACATTGGGGAAAAAGAAAACAACCTACAACCTTGAGTTTTCAAATTTTGAAAATTAAACAATGTAAGTGAGAACTATCCAAATAGCCAAGTGGCCAATATGTTCATCTAGAGTGCAAGGGCTCATGTCGAAACCTCTATCTTCTCTGAGTGAGAAAAGTCTGTCACATTCCTGATGAGTTTGGGAGTCCAATATGTCAGGAATCCTGGCTCTCCAGATTGCTTGCTTTCTTACATTACCGAGAAAGCTTACCCCGAAGCTGAGGAAATTCCAATACTGAAAAATTTTCACTATGGAAAAAGTGTTTTGTTAAAGATACCCTAGTAATTTACAGGATTTGATTCCAGAAATTCAAAAAAACTCCCACAAAACAATCGGAACCCTCAAGCAACATAACCTATATTACAGTAGTGGTTAAGACATTTGCCAAAGTAACATCTGATCCCAGAGCTCACAGGAGATCAGGTGGGTTGGGAATTTTCTCAGACAACAGTTTTTTCTAAGTAAATTAACTTGAACATGAATTTGTCAAAGTCAAAATGTGCAAAAATATACCGACTTTGACAATACTACTTTAGAAAAAATACTGTGAAGCATTTGATGTTCTTTTAGAATATGAAATATTGAACTCTTGTTTTGAAAGTTTTTTTGACTTTCATCCTGTAGAAAAAATTAGAAGATAATTATTTGGTTAATTCACATGAAAAGTATAAACTGAACACAATGTTTTGGGTTTTGAGGCTTTTCTGAATATTTTGGTTTGATTCTTGCTTGAAAAATGAGTATTTTTAGTTTATACCTTTTATCCCTTAATGAAAAATACATTCTATCCCAGCTTTAATAAAGCCCTTTTTACTGGTAGTATAGAGTTTGAGTATAAAGCTAATTCTCTGGAAAAATCATGAGTGAAAGAAAGTTTGTAGCAATTCTCAGAAAAATATTTTGAATTGAATTCAACTCTTGCTAGGCATACATTTTCATTATGGTTTTCCATGTGTAATGGCAGATTCATATTTATTTACTTCAGTTGTTTGTTATAATGTCTCTCCATATAAAGAAGAAAAAAATATGCCATAACTGTAATATTTGGAAAAAAAAGACAGTATTTAATTGAAGAAATACCTTTAAATAGAATGTTATTTGCTTAAAATTAGTTTAAATGGCACGTCCTGGACACAACTGACCGTGCATTAATGTTGATTTGAGACACTTTCACACAGAGGCTGTTGGGCTGATGAAGACTCATACAAAAGCCTCATAGATACAAAAACCATACAATTCATCCACAGTCACATGTTAAACTCATATTTTGTTTGGTCAACCACAACAGCCTTATCTTTTTGGATCTTTTTGGATCTTACAGTATTAACTGTAAGCTAATGCACATCCCCGTGCTCCTTGCATGAGGCTGTTGCTGATCATACTACTAAAGAAGTCAGAATATGACATATACAATCCTAATGGTATTGATGTACATGCCATGGCTGGATTCAGCAAGTACTTACCAGGAGGCTGTGTGACAGAGCTCAGTGTGTGATGGGTCACTCCATAGGGATGGAAACCCCCACCCCAGGATAACCGTAGGCAGTATGTTTACTAAATTCACTAAATAGTCAAGGGACTTACAGCATGTGATGGATTTAAAAAGAAGATGAATCCTTTGAGCAGAGGGGACAGAAAAGGGACAGCTGTGTTTCAAGCTAGTCTCTTGTCTGATTCAGAGAGAAGAGGGGAAATGGACCTTGACCCTTAGCAGGGTTGTATGATATTCATCCCCTGGGCAAAGAGCTGACTGATGGGCACCCACAAATCCCCCATTAATACATAGGTCAGCTGATTCTCTACAGCCTTCCTAGGACTCAGGCATTTTATTGACAGCTGCCTCCAAAACAAGAAAATGATGGTTGGATGTGAAAGACTTTGAGAGCAACTGAGCACGGGCTACTCACGGCAACACCGAGCATTAGAGAGAGGATGATAATGTTGCTGTGGCCACACAGAGAAGAGCATCCTCTTTGGACACAGACAGGAGCAGAGCCAAAAACAAGTCTAAAATGAGAAATATCAAGGGCTTTTTCTACTTCAACTCCTTTTCTTTTTTTTTCTGTACACGATTTTAAAATCACGTCCTTGCTCAGTAATGTGATCCTCCTGTATTATGTCATTCTAGGTAAAGATATGAATGATTCAGAGAAAAATACCTGCTGAATCCTAAAATGACTGTTACTGGCAACAGTGTAAACTAAGACAGTTCATGAGTTCAGATTTTTTGTAACTAATGATCTCAGTTAAAAAAATCCATTGAGCAAACTGATAATCTATTAAAATTCCAGTAGATGACTTTCAGAATAAAAATGCAGGTTGGATTGAAAAAATGTCAATCATATTTGGAGAAGGCTTAAAGGCTTATGTTTTCTTTATTGTTTTTTTATGAAAATACTTAGAAATCCAAATACTACTGTGAAATGGAAATACTTTGGAAGGAAGTATCCATCATTAAAAACAAAATAGAAAAGCTGAAATATCAAGGTTACATTGTATACAGCCCAGTTGTAATGAATGCACAGTGTCTTAACACAACAACATCCTAACCTTTTAATTTTCTTATTTCACAAATGCAGATGTATTATAATATCTGGAACTGGTGTTTTGATTGATTCATAGCCACCATCTGTAGGAATAATTATATACAACTATAATAAGTATCAGAACTCTTTTTACTTTTTCAAAATATAGCTATTTGCCTCCTCTTTTCAGGTATATTTTAATACTCTCAAGTACTCAGCTTCAGTCTACTGCAACTCAGTAATGTTTGACTGAGTTTACACCATGATAATTGACAACAGAATTAGATTGTCTTACTACACAGTTATATACTTTTTCCTCAGACTTATGAATGGTTAGCAAATCAAACTAAGGTCTCTTTCAGGCTTTATTACTGAACAGGAGCTGTCTTGATTGCTCTTCATCTCTTATTCTAATTCTCATTTATTTATTATATACCTTTATTAATTCTTATTTATTTCATTAGATCAGAATGAATAATTTTTATCCTCAATGTCACTAAAGGCATATTTAAATCCTTTTCAGACTGGTATATTTTTAATTGGTAAAATTGAAAAGAGACATTATTTGAGACATATTTTATGATATATGTGTTTCCGAGTCAAATATTCTGATATGGGGATGTGGATCTCAAGAACTTCAATCTGAAGTTAATCTTTGTAAATCAGGCTAGAGTGGATTAAAATGCAAGAAAGGAAAAACCATACTACAGGTTAATGAAATGGACTGGATCTAATCCAAAAGAAACTAAGTGATTACAAATTGAAGATTACTACAGAATAAGTCCTCTGTAATCTTTCTATAGTTGACATTGGATGCGTGACTTTCTAAAGGCAGGTCTATTAGAATTTAATTCATTCAGTGATTTTTTTTATTTTCTAGAGCATTGGACTGTCTTATATAACTAGTTCACTGCAGTTTTTATAGGATTTAAAAAATCCTTTTCCACTTTGTGTATAACTCATAGAGAAATCTGTACCTTCATTGAGTGGGGGTTTTTTAAACCACAAAGAAATTTCTTTTCCAGCATTGCTCCCTGCCTTTTTTTTTCCTAAGCAAGTTAAAAGAATAAGTTATTAGAATTAAATATTTTGCATGTCTAGCTTTGATTGTTTGATAACCATTCAAAAAAAAAACCCACGAGGTTGGGTGAGTTGGATGGGATGCTGTTGGCTGTGTTTGCTGTCAGGACACACCGCTGCTCAGCTTGCTGCCCACCAGGTCCCATGGCCTTTTCCACAGACTTGCTCTCCAGCCTGCCAAATGGCAGTAAATCCGGTCCTTCACTCATACAGATTTTAGTGAAAATAAATCATTGATTTATTAATGGTATTGTCATTTAATTTTATTAGATGAAGAGAAGATTTAATAATGCAAGAAAAGCTGGCATTCATTAAAGAAGAGAATAAGAAAGAAATACGAGTGTTTGTAAAACACCAGTACAGCAGGGTCAGATCTCATTCTTAATAGATCAGTACAATTCCACGGATTGCACTGAAGCTAAAGTCAGAGTGATTAACAGACCAAAACTCTCTTTCAACTATAATTGTGTATTTTAAAATTTCATATAAATTAATGTAAACTGTTGCACTAAGAGAAAAGTCAGCAACATAATATTAAACAAAAATGTCTACTTTTCATAATAATGCACATAGAAACAGTGGTGAATTTAGAAAATTACAACTGAGAAGAAACTTTAATGCTAGAATTCTTCTCATTGTAGTTAAGATGCAGAATCACAACAAAGCACATATAATTCAGATTAAGATCTTGATTCTATTATTATTTCTTTAACCATCTGTAATCTTCCAGGCAAGATCCTTAACTATTTTATTCTCTAGTTTCTCCAACTAATAACTAAGATTACAGTGCTTCATTGTTTTTGCAAGCTGCTTTGTAATTAATCAGTATATATGTGTACATATAAAGTATATCATATTCAACTCTATTACTTTTAGTTTCTCTTGAAATATATGGTATTTTTGCCACAGAGGTTTTTTTTTTTATGAAAATTAGATTTTAATCCACATAGGACATTGCCTATGATCTGGACAGCATGTATTTCAACATAGCATTGTTGGCAGTATACATTAGTAGTAATACAATTTGACCTGCACCAGCATACATTAGCCTAAACATTTGTTTTCTCAACCACTTGGAGCATTTGCAGAATATATCCTTCTGGATGTCCTGAAACTTTAAGCCCTGTGCTCCAGAAATTCTATACTTCTTTCACAGATGCAAGGAGGAAGAAAGAAGACACTGATGTAAAGTTAAATTACTTCTTTCTTTTGTCTAAGCGAAGATTTTAGAAACAAAGAATGCAGAATGTAAACTCATCTTCTAATAAAAAGTAATCCTGAGGCCACTAATATCCATGACACCCTGAAAAGGAAACATTCCTTACTCAATCCAGCGAAGTTTCTAAAACAGATAGCTCTTTCCAGACTGCTTAATGCAGACCAGTCTTCCACGGTAATCAAACAGGCTTTGTATCATCAGAGGAAATATTTCCTCCTGGTGTTAAGGTGCTGGGACTAGTCTGAAGGGCAAGCAGTGGGAATTTAATCACACCAGTGTGGTGCAAAGGCGTAACTGACTTCCTGTACTTCAGTAAGCTCAGTGACACAATACAGCAACAACACATTAAGCATTTTAAATCTCCAGGGCAACAGTCATGGTGATGGATGACTCATACACAACTAGTTAGCCCCTGAGTAATCAAGTGAAATAAACTTTAAAATGACAGTGGCTATAGTCTTCTCCATTGTAAGCTCTCACACCTGTAATTGACTTAATGACACCTAAGTTCAAGGGCTTCATGATTTCTTGAATGTACTCTGCAGCACCATAGAGTTCCGATGTGTCACCTCTGATCACTGTCCCCAGTAAATTTGTTTGGTTAGTCCTGGCCAGAAGACACACCTCACCATGCTAAATGTCTAGAGAAGCATGTTCTGCAGCAACAATAGCTTTGATGTATTTTACAGCTCATTCTCCCTTAGCAGCAGTACTGCTGTGGCATCCACGTTCATCTGAAGACACAGAACGAAATCTTGTCATCTGTATGACCAAATGTGTATGCATATCATGTACCATTTGGTTATCATGTGTCCTCCATCACATATTTCAATATTTAAAAAATGTCTCTGACAAGATGCTCTTTAATTTGATATAATTTATTACAATCTCTTATGTACTTTGTGTGCTTTTAGTCTGTTACACAGAATGTGAAAATAAATCTCATTGCCTTAAGTTTATACCAACATAACCCAAGAGAAGGCCTGTCCTATTTTATTGGTAATCCCTATTGCTTCTTAGAAGTGTGAATCCCAAAGCTGCTGCATGGGAAGGGCAGAAAAGATGATTGCTTCTGATCACATCACATCCTGATCTCTATTTAGCCTATTACTATATCCCAAGGATATAGTCCGTGGGACTGTCAGTTAGAAGAAGTCTTTCAAATGGGTCAATCTATTTTGCATGTTTATGTTTTCTCTCATCGCTCCACAGTCATCAACAACCTTAAGTATCCCAGAGTAAATTCCAGGAACTGGATTTTTTTTTTAATCTTTTTTTTATATATGAAATTTCCCTTAATACTAACTTCTTGCCTTGAGTTCAAATGATGCTTCTTTACACAAACACACACAGACAGACACACAAATGCATATATATATGTATATATATTTATGTATGCACTGCCAAGACACTGCTTGGGACTGAGTAAAATCACAAATAAGATAGCACCTACAGGATAGAACTGTTCTTAAGAACTATGGACAATGTAAAAGTGAACAAAGGAACTGTTCTTCCTCCAGGATGCTTAAAAAAGGCTGTTGACCTTTATTAATTGTTCAGGATGAATCTTAACGTAACTCAAAGGGTTGTGAAATGGATGGAAGCTCTCTTTTTACCTAGCAAGGCTAATCTTCAAAGAATTGGTAAAATGCCTCCATAGCCTTTTTTGCTGCATCTAACAGGGTGTTTGTCATTTACAGAGATGCTCAGGTACTCAGAACATAAAGAGTATTTCTTCCTGTAGAGCCAGTGAACACTAATGTATAGTAAGCAGAGAATCTTCCTAAGGTTTTGCGTCTCAGAGTAGAAGAGCATCCATAATCTGGGTTTTAAAATAGTAGACAGTTAAGGGATATCAAGCTGTAGTGCCAAATTACTAAGACTGATCTGACTTCATTTAAGATCCGTGGTTATGAATGCAGGAAAATTTCAACTTTCCTGAACTTTTAAGTTGTTTTTTCTCTGTGAAAAATGGAAATATAAGCTATATGACAAGAAAGAATAGTCCTGGTTCAAGGCACTGTTTAAAAAAATCCAGAAACCAAATGAGTTTTAAAGATACATAACCCTTTGTAAAAGCAAGCATGATTCTACAGTCATTGAGAGTCCAGGCTTTTTTGTTACTGATAGATCATGACCTTGCCCACACAACATTTTTATGTGCATTATCATTAATCATTAGTACTATTAGAGATCCAACACAATATAATTAAATTAATCTCAATTTACTAAAACATTAACATATGAACAGCTACCAAGCTTGTTAAATCATAATGCTGTGACACAATTACTAAAACTCAGGATAACAAAAAACGTAACTGAAATTTAAACATATTTTTCTGTATTTCTTTTTTGAAAAAAAGAACAAGTTATTTACTTTAGTATGGTGACATTTTATTTTGTGATTAATTTTAAAATAACATTGTAAAAACTATAAACTCATTTTAATTTGACAAGCATTTGGTAATTAATTTTCAAACAATGCTAGGGGAATCTAAGAAGCACTCTTCATTTGACATGTATTTTATAATTTATTTTAAAACAATGCTGCACAAATCTGCAAAGGCATTATTCATTTGAGAGTTCATTAATTATGCAAATGAGTTGCAATTAACAAATCTGTTCTGAGGATGGCATTTGCATAATAATGAACTTCATGTTTGTGACATTATTTAATAAGATACCTTTGTGCATTTTTAAACAAAACACCCTTGTGAACGTTTTGGTTAAAAATGGACAACCAGTCAGTAGCATTAAAAAACAAAGTACTTCCAAGAGCAGTATCACTGAAATAAATTGAATTATCTAAGCTCTAAGTAATATATAGGGATATAAAAGCTGATTCTTTTATTAACCTCTGCCTTCCAAAATATAGACTTTAATTTTCATTTATGGTGTTTTCAAAATGATGCATAAGGACTGGCATTGGAAAAGAACTGGTATTTATCAAGACAGCTGGAAATAAACAAATGAATACAAACACCTATTTAGCATTGCTGCTGTGTGGCATAGATTGAGTCCGTGACTCTTAGACTATGGATCTTATTACAATCTTATTATATGCAGCATGTGAGCCAAAAGTCTAGTGATGATCTTTTGCTGGTGCTATGCTTAGCAAACAGCAGCAGCATCAGAAACATACTCTGGGTTGAACATTCTTGCTAAAGAAAAATGGCTAGGTAAAGACCTTTTGTTTATACCACTGCAGCAGTTAGTTGCAGCTCACTGCAGCCAATGGTCTGTTCCCCCACAACCCATTCACAGCTTAGCAGCAGCAAAGTTTTTGGGGCAATGGAGACCCACATGGTAACTGAAGGCAAGATTGCCAGTGTGAAGAAAAGGGACTTCAGTCAAACACGAAGCCTTTGTGGCACCTATTTTTGTGTTTAGCCTAAGACAGGGTTGCTTGGCAACGCTCTGGCAGAGTCTTGGTCCTCTGATGGGAGATGTGAGGCAATGAATCAGTGATGCGACTGATAAATTCACAGTGGCACTTTTTAGGTGCATTGCCTGCAAGCTCAGAAGGCTGGAAATCCTTAGGCAGAGCTTGAGTCCTTCCCTAGTGCCATTGACTCTTCTCTGGCATCTCTTACGTTTATTATTCTGCTGTCTGTCAGTGGTAAGGAAGTATTGTGGATCATAGCCATGTGTGAATTCTCCAGGACTCAGTCAAGCGCTTTGAAATGCACATGACAGCAGCCTCCATCTGAGAAAGTAAGTTATATATGCATTAAAGGCAGGCAAAAACTTAGGATGAAGGTCTATAGAAAAAGATGAAAGAAAGTCCTGCAGAGAGTTGTATCTCCAAACTCTTCAGTATTTGGACACAAATAACTTAATTGCCTGTTATTTTTGATAGAATATTTTTAAGTAATGAGCAGGAGGGGAAAAAGGAGAGAGTATGAGAAACTTTTTTATTAAAAGATTTGATTGGTGTTATGTTCTTATTCACATTTACTCTCAATGAAGTCCAAGATAATGATTTTATTGACATTAGTGTTTATAGTGGTGCCAAGGGATTTCAGCTGAGAATGATGCTACTTTGTGACAGGCAAGATACAGGGACTTCCCATCTGGGAGAACTTACAGTTGAACAGACAAGGCAGAGAGAGGATTTGGGCAGCACGGGATAAAACAGACAAAATAGTGACATTTTGAGACGTCACGGTAATACCACAACACTTCTACTTGTACCTTTATAAAGTTCAAAGAGATGGGGTTTTGTTGGGAGATGAAGGGATACAGAGAGAGGATACAAGAAAAGGGGGATGTGAACAGAAAGGCAAGGCAGAATAAAGTGGTGGTATCAAAGGGTTTGGGAAAGCATTGAGCACAGCTACTTGATAAGTGTGCAAAAGTTGTTCTTCTTGACAGTATCTGGAGAGGATACCCGCTGCAGCTGTTCATCCTCAGCTCCTGCTGGATGGTCATCAGCTGATATCAACAGCAACTTTTCTTTTCTTTTCTTTTCTTTTCTTTCTTTTCTTTTCTTTTCTTTTCTTTCTTTTCTTTTCTTTTCTTTTCTTTCTTTTCTTTTCTTTTCTTTTCTTTCTTTTCTTTTCTTTTCTTTTCTTTCTTTTCTTTTCTTTTCTTTTCTTTCTTTTCTTTTCTTTTCTTTTCTTTCTTTTCTTTTCTTTTCTTTTCTTTCTTTTCTTTTCTTTTCTTTTCTTTTCTTTTCTTTTCTTTTCTTTTCTTTTCTTTTCTTTTCTTTTCTTTTTTTTCTTTTCCTGGGGCGCCCAGTGGCTAGGGAGAAGCAAATTAGGTCTGGCGTCTACAGAGGACCTCTGTGTTAACATTTTCATTTCAGAGGGGATGAGAGGAAAGATCTTGCTTCTCAGCCCCTTCCATCAGACTCTTCATCAGGTCGAGCAGTGATCCCAGTCTTCAAGGTATTCCCAATCAGTACGGGAAGAGACAGCATGTTGCCTCTCCTTTTGTGTGAGCAAATGAAGAACAGGAGTTACCCCTTAGTACAAAGTTAGTAGGGGAAGAAATTTTAACGACTCAAATGTCTGTTATTTTACATTGTGCATGCACAGGTTACAGAGTGAACAGAGACAACTAGAGATAGATCATTAAAAGATCATTCCTGAGGAGTGACCATGCCACCTTGTTGCTGCCTTTTCCTCTTCTTTTTATAATATTTGTGCCTTTAATTGCTGGCTCCATTATCCATATTTCCTCTGAGCATCCTTCTCAGAGAGGTGTGCCGTGCAATGATGTCTCAGAAATGTTTGGGATGCTGCTGGTGTTCTTATCTTCCCTCAAAGCATACAGAAGAATGCTCTCTCCCCCAAGCCTGTCCCACCGCTTCAGCTGTGGTCTGGTAACATTCATGGATTTTAAATGATTTTGATAACCTTTTCCTTTGTGATCCCACTGCCAGGAACTAGCAACTCGCTGGAATTAATCCATGCTGCTTTACATGGTCAGTTTACACATGCTGGTTGATAGCTTCTTGGTCTTTGTGGCCGTCCCAGCTTCTTACTTCCTGACAGCTTTAACACAGCTTTTGGACACTCTTTTAGTCAGCCAGTCTGCAGGCAGGGATGTGTCATTTCCCTCGTTCAGTATGGAAAGGGCTGGTGGTGGCTTTTGGAATCTTTATGGCAGCAGTAATTGGTGTTTTTCTTAAAATTGTAGAGTCAATCAAGTCATAGACTTGATGGTCAAATGAGGATTTAGTGCAGTTTTCTCTCTGTTTTGAGATAACTCTTCAGGTGAGATTTCCACTTATTACTTAGGCAATAAGCAGAGCAAGTCTAAGGGTATGACTATATTAACACAGCATAAGTGAGCTCTTTGGACAGTTTAACACATTCACAGGTGTCTTGATTCATAAAACAGCTGGGAAACCTTTGATGTACTATGCAAATTTGAGATACTATTTCTATTATTAAACAATAACCAAGGATGATCTTCCTTCTTTGTTTTTTGAAATCTCATTAACTGGATAGTGACTGTTAATCATTAATTTTGCCACACACATTGAATGAAAACCCGGTCTTATGTGTATACTCTCCTACTGGTATTAATCATCCATAAAGCATTACCCTCACAAAATACTTCTTTTTGTCTTAGTTGCTTTTATGAACTCAGCTTGTGCAGTTAACTCAATCTACATCTCTATAACTAACTAGAACTCAGTAGAGATATTCTTGCTATGTGACACTTTAATTTTGTTTTACCAAAGTAAAACTTGAGTGCTTTGAAAAATAAATAGAATCTATTCCCAGTTCAATGTAAAATGCAGATTTATCATAAAATAGAATCATAGAATCCTAGAATCATTCAGGCTGGAAGGAACCTTTAGAGGTCATCTAGTCCAACCCCCCTGCAGTGAACAGGGACTTCTCCAACTAGATAAGGTTGCTCAGAGCCCCATCCAACCTGACCTTGAATGCCTCCAGGGATGGGGCTTCCAGCACCTCTCTGGGCAACCTGTTTCAGTGCTTTATCACCCTCATTGTAAAATAATTTTTCCTTATGTCAAGTCTAAATCTATCCTCTTTTAGTTTAAAACCTTTACCCCTTGTTCTGTCACAGCAGACCCTGCTAAAAAGCATGTCCCCATCTCTCATATAGGCCTCCTTCAGGTATTGGAAGGCCACAATGAGGTCACCTCGAAGCCTCCTCTTCTCCAGGCTGAACAACCCCAACTCTGTCAGCCTGTCCTCATAGGAGAGGTGCTCCAGCCCTCGGATCATTTTCGTTGCCCTCCTCTGGACCCTCTCCAACAGGTCCATGTCTTTCCTGTGCTGAGGGCTCCAGAGCTGGATGCAATACTCCCAGGTGGGGTCTCACCAGAGCAGAGTAGAGGGGCAGAATTACCTCCCTCGACCTGCTGGCCACGAATACTACTACTAATACAAAATACTACTGCAACATTGAATCAAGTGGTGAGGTTTTGGTATTTGCTCAACAACAGACTAAAAATGGATGTGAATTTCGGATTTCTGTAATTGCTGATAAATGTGATTCTTCTTCCCATATAGAGAAAATATTTCTTAAAATTAATTTCTAGACAGAATGAACTAACATGCAATTAGATCATGTAAACATTCATTAATTCATGTAAAATAATTAATAGCTCAACAATTGCTGTAGGAAAATAATGTACTAGCACTAGTCAGCTCTTGTTCTATTTTCCTTCCTATGATTCAAGCGCTGAATAAGTCCAGAAGCACTTGAGACAATCTCTGTTTCCTAAAATCTCTCCAGATGAAAGCATGACAGCAGTAGCCAATTAATACAATACTGAAAATAACTGGGAAATGAGAAGAAACTCCTATATCTCAAAATCCAAGAAGAGCGATATTCATCTTTTGTCCTTATTTCATAGCATTTATTATTTCCAGCTTACATGTCTCTACCGCAACTCCATGTCAGTTCTCAATGTCTTGGGAGCTTGATTAGCAAGGAACAGAGAATGCATACTTTTGCAACAGCCACTGACATGAAAATCTGCAGTAAGAGACTGAAGGTCTGAACACGCACTGGAGCTGCTTAGTTCTGCAGATTCTCAGTGAGAGTTTACTTGAGAAGGGTTTGCAGAACTGGGTTGATGGAAGTTTCAGTTAAACATTCTGGCTAGATCTTGAAAAAATATATCTTTTGATACCAAAATATAAACCCCATAAAATAGATAAAAATATGTATTATTTTTACATAATACATAAAAATACAGAGCTGCCCAGGGGGAGCAGAGGGATGTAATGTTAATCAGTTTTCCTAGATCTTACCAAAAAACCAAAACAGTTTCATGAAGACAGCCTTTACACACTATAAAAATATATATATGCATACAGCACTGGTATTCTTAAATAAGTACTCAGCTGCAGATGTGCATGGCATTTATGGTGTTTCCTTGTCGCCCCTAAGTGAGACAACTGAGAACTGTGTTAGCACTGAATATTGAGATAATGAATTAGTACAGATGGGCATAGCCTATGCTACAACAAAAATTGCCCCACTTGTCTAAATTATTGTAACATTATTATTAGTAGCTATATCCTGTCTACTGTGATAACAGCACAGCGGGGGGAGTGGGGACACTGAGGTTTCAAGGAAGCTGTTGTGGCAACAAAGGCCATGCTTTCTGTAAGCTGCTGGGGAGAGGGAACCAAAAGGTTACAGCCGAGTCTCTGTAATGAGTTGACCATTTGGCTGTAGCCTCTGGCATATTTCTACTGTGTTTCACTCCCAGCTATTGACCTCTATGCTCTTAGATCGTGGGATTTCCTAGTTGTCCTATCTTTAAAAGCACTGCAAAGATGAGTCAGGAGTGTAGTACCAGAAAGTACTGTGAATTGGTTTTGTAAATAGCTGTTTACTAGCTGGCAGTGCCCTAAATTTGAGGAAGTGATGCTTGCGAAGGAGAAGATATAAATAACTAATTATTCCTTTTTATAGATAAAGAGACCCTTTTCACTGGCTTCTGCTAGCCCTTCATTTGTGCTGAGAGCAAAGGACAAATTCCCCTAGAACAGTTGAATTCTATTTTGTACTGTCTCGCTGCTATGTACTGGCAATTTAAATGAAAATGTCAAAGGTTTAAAAGCAACAGATTGACTAAAATAATTGGGAAGACATTGTTTTTCTCTTATGTACTCCCAAGCTCTTAGGTATTTCAGATGTTTGTTGCTGTATAGTGAATGTATACCAGAGACCGTAATGAATCTTACTGGTGTGTGTGTATGTACGTATAAGGCTCTGTTCAATTTCACTAGCTCCGTCAGTGTGATCTGGAAATCTCTTCTGTATAGTCATTAGTTTCCCATAGTGATCCCTTTGAAAACTAAACACAGGATGAAGCAATCAATCCTGGCAACATCCCATTTTTGACCTCTTAATCATTCCTACATGCTAACTTGCTGTAGCAGCAGGAGTTGCTATTTTTGACCAACCTGCATATAACCATGAGCTGAATAATTGACAAGAGAAGAAACAAACAGTGTGCTGTGCTTTTGGGAGAGGACATACAGACACTGAATCCAGGAGGAGGAGGACTAGCAGTGGCAGTGGCCCTGCTGGTGCCCAGATAATTTTCCTGAGCTATTCTGTAAATTTCTATAACACTCATTCACAGGTAGCCTCCAAGTCAATGGAAAGTTCTTATAAACATGAATGTTCAGGGTGACGTATTGTCTAATTTAAAGTACATCCTTACTCCAGTTTAATCTCCAGCTTTAACTTTCTCCAGTATTCCCACAAGTTTCCATTGAGTTCCTGCTCTCTTATTTAGTTCTGAATCACATTTTTTTTCTCTTTGCTTGACCACTAGTACTGTATTTTGTTCAACAGATCACATCATGGGTATAAGAGAGATTCCTCATGCAGGGGATGAGTCTTGACTGTTCAGCATTGCGTAAGTGATCTGCTGTGCTGTACAGTGGTTGTTTTAACTGGATCCTGCCAGAGCTTCTTTGTGGTGCAGAGGAGGTAGCAGAAGAAAATACTCCTTTCTTTTGTGCTCTTGCAATCTGTCCTTGCCAGCATAGACCTGTAATTATATAGACTTGACTGTGGGCAATGGTTACATGGGAAAAATCTGTTCTCTGGCCTTCCTTGTACATGCGTTCTTTCTCTTGGGTATTTCAAGTCTAAAAACTTGTCATCAGACTTGCCCACTTGCAGGGTGTGTTATTCCCTTCTGGGACTTCAATAACCATCTTCACATCTTTAATGGTACCAGCGCTACTGCTATTATCAGTCAATTAATACTCACCATCCTTAAACATACCCTTTTTCCCCTACTCTTCTCCATCTCTCATAATTCTTGTCTAATTTGACCATTTCAAGCTTTCTGCTTAGGACTGTTACACCTGTGTAACCATTAACAGCTTGTTTGAAACTTATCTTATCCAACTGGACAGTGCTCTTAGAGGCTGTACAAATTTGTGTTTTGATTGCAGTGAATCAAGCTGACCTGTAAAATATTTATTCTTGTTCTTTCTCCCAGTTACATACTTGTTTATCTCTCCATAGTGTACAAAATTCTTGAAGACAGAAACATCTTTCTTAGGGCAGGGTATTATCCAGGGCAGAATATGTGCTCTGAGCACATCATATGTGAAGAGCTTGCCTGTCATTTTCTGTAAAACATGAGAAAACATAGTAAGGCAGGCAAACCCTGTGTAATAAATGCATATAAGATGACTATATTTTGCCTTCAGCTTGAATACTGTTCTATTTGGCTGGTACTAAAACTTCAGATAAAAGATTGTTTAAGAGGCCTAACTACAACTGAAATTAAAGCACCTTTCTGCATTTTATAAATTCCACACATTGAAACACCAGAAGGAGGAGGGCTTTTAATCTTGTTTCCATTCTTTATTAAGATGCTTTGTGTAATTAGTTGCATTACTATTGGAATAAATGGTAATTTGGAATTCATCCAAATTGAAAACCTAAATGAAAAAGGAGCATTAGTGGTGAGTTGCATGCTAAAAGAGGCAAACTTCTCTAGGGCAGAGCTGTTCATGCAACTTGGCCCTGCTTAAATAAAATCTATAGAATCCATGTGGAATTTAAGAGGGAATGTAGCACATAAGAGGGACAGGAATGCAAAAGAAAACAGATTTTCAGCCAGAAGGGCAATTCACTTATAGTTTAATGAAACCCCCTAAAACCAGACAGAATTATGTATGCTATGTCGAAATTTTGTTTTGGAATAAAAAAGAAAGCCTATAAATAAATGCAAAAATATGACTGTGTATTTTACATTATTAAATTGAGTGTGTTTCAGGAGTGGCTGATACAAGGACTTTGT
Organism: Cariama cristata; assembly: GCF_000690535.1. Lineage (NCBI taxonomy): Eukaryota > Metazoa > Chordata > Aves > Cariamiformes > Cariamidae > Cariama > Cariama cristata. The sequence goes on from NW_009616055.1 coordinate 51,494, forward strand.
TGCCAAATGAAATTATGCTGTATTCAGGTGACAGTATTATAAAAGTACTCTTGATGCTGCTGTAGGGTATAGTGTGTCACTGCTTCCAATTATAAATTCCACTTTGCAGCTGGTTGTTTGGCCCTTTTAAAGTGTTTGAAAGGCATAAAATTTTCACTTAGTTTATTCAGGCAGTTATAAATTATAAATATTTTTCCTACTCTCTTTTTGTTTTGTAGCTAAAGATTTGAAGACATTAATCTGTGATGCACACTTAATGCTTTGGGGGGAAATGGCAAATGACTAACTTATTTTTGTTTGGGAAAGTTGTTACTGGTAATGCACATTACCTTCCTGAGGATAAATATTTCATAAGGAGTTTTAGTGCACAGACTTGTGTATGTGAACAACAGCCACACAGGACATGATGGACTGGAATGCCTCTGAAAGAGCTGTCACAGTCCATCGTGTCAATCTACGAGCTGCAGTATGCCTGAATAAACCTAAAAATTCTCTGTGTTGGTTCTGGTGACGTTTTGATTGTGGTGTGAAGAATCCAGCTAAGGAAAGCAGAGTATAGAGTCTTGATCAGAAACGGCATACTGGTTGGCACTGTTTTTCATAATGTGCCACATAAATCATGAATGTTTTTGGCTTGACTTTCAATGTCTAATACTCTCCTTAAAGCCAAAGGTAACTGGGCTTTTAGAAAATGACCCATGATGACTTATGTGATAGATCCAAGAGGTCTCTAGTTGCATATGGATTTAATAGCTCGTATGTTTCTATTATACTAAATAGACAATAAAATGGAATACTGAAAGTCTCATAAACTCCTCTTTATAGTGAGCAATGGAGGAAACATCTTTCTCTACTGCTGGAAACCTGAATTACTCCTATGGCATCCTTGCTCTCCTTTGTTTATTGCTTTAAGGAAGCACTTTTCCTTTGTTTGGTGGTAAAAGCAAAGACAAAGATGCTTTGTGTTCCACCTCCACAATTTTTTTGAGTTGATTGATCTAATAGGAGTTTTCTATCATCGAATTCTATAGGCAGACTACAGATCCCTCTTCTACATCATGCACCAAATTTGAAAAGTTTCCTTCCTTCTACTACATACATGGAGGAATCAGCTACAATTTGCCTAAAAATTGAGTCAAGTTACAAATCTACAGGGCTTTCTAGAAGATGTATAAATTGGAGGCTTACCATTCAAGTACCCCACTTAATTTCACTTCTTGGAAACAGGACATAATCTCTACAGTGCTTAGTGATCTATACTAATAAGTTATTTTGTTTCCAGAAATATAATGGATACTAACACATTTTTCTGAGTAGCTGTAAAATGTCACTTACAAAAAACAAGCCAGCTAGGCAGGCAACTTTATGCTCTGCTCCCTGAAATTCTGAGATGAATAGTTAGGTGTATTGCTATGTAGAGGCTCACTGCAATAATCCAGTCTGTTTATGACAAAGAAGTAACACAATTTGGCAGAAAGCCAGATCCAAAAGAAAGGCTGCAATTTCTTATAACAGAAGTTCTAGCTAGCATTGGACTGTAGATCGTCTTCTAAATTCTTTATCTTGTGATCAGCATTTCCTCACTGGAAACAATAAAAACAGCCAGTCTTGAAGACCCTTTGGCTATGCATCTTTGTAACAAAAAGATAGCATTCCTACTATCTCCCACTGTGCCATCAATATGTCTCTTTCTCAAAACACTTTTCTTAGTATAAAGGCATCACCTTCATTTCAAAGTGAGCTATAGTCAAAGTGTTCTCACATAAGCTTAAATTTAGGCTAAACAAAAGGGAAACGCAAGCCTGCAGTATCATCTGCGTCTATGATACATCAGGCTAAGTGTGACAGCTAGCTATTAGCAATACAAATTAAAATGGCTCCTTTAATGTAAGAAAGGTCAGAAACGAAAGCTGGGAAATTCACAGGAGAAGGCCCAACAACAGTTGAAGACTTACCCAACTTTTGCTTCTTAGAGAAAAATCAAGTGCTATTTCTTACATTCTCTTCAGAGTCTGTAGCATGACAAAAATACCACAGAATAAGACATAGCAAAAAAAGTCTAAAACATTCTTGAAGATCACTTTGTCCTGGCCAATTACAAAAGAATATACATAGCTAATTAGATCAGCATTCTGATCATTGAATCCAAATCTCTAATTAGGGAAGCCGGGAGATGCTTCATCAGATCTTTTGTTCCCTCTAAACAAGATGATTAAACAGAAGAGGCAATGACAAAATAACTAATGCAACCTCTGGTTATAAAATATTGTGGTCATTTCAACATGAAGTATCCTATGGCAAAAGGGTAGAAACTTGAATAGAGACTTGGTCTCTACCAGGGATTGGAGGAAGTGGGCAAATTTAGTTTTGGAGGATACATGAATGTTCAGAAATTTGCATCAAAAATACGAATGCATAAATACATAAGGATAACATTTTTGGTACTTGTGACTGCGGTTGCAGCTGCCAAAATTATTTTACTGACAGTAAGTTTCTCCTGTTACATTTCAGAAGTGATCTGTCCAGGACTATCACAAAGTATAGCTGTTTTTTCCTGGTTGCCATTTTATTTTTTCACATTTCACCTCTGTTCTCCTGGGCATGTGGCTAGATTAAGTTTGAGAGCTTCTCCATATACAGAACATCATCACATTCTGAACGTACATAGAAGTTGTGTATTGTTACTGCCTTTTGATCAATCTTTTCAACTTGTGACATGCACCAGTTGGAAAACAAATACAAGGCAGTTGTCTAACAGTTTTTGTAGCAGGGCAACTGAAATCTTGGACTATATTTAAAATCTCAGCTTTAAATGATCTTCTGCACCAGGTGTAAGCAATTGGTTTGATCTGACATTTCTGTATGATCCTTTTTTATCCTATCAGCTTCACTTTGAACAAGAACATTTTCATGTGAATAATCACCTCATACAATAATTTTATCATGGATATTTCAATAATCAACCTTTCCTATTGCTTCTTTTGCCAGTGTCCTACTAATGTGTTGTGTGTCGCTTAGAAACTGAAGGTATTTACCCATGGAATGGTTTTAATATCACAATCATTTTCCACAAACATGAACTGAGACAGAACTACTTTCTATCCTTTTAAAAATGTAGTACTATAATGGCTCTTTCTAGGTCTGCTTACCTTTGGAGTCTGAAAATGCTGAATTTTCATTTTGTCAAAGACATCTGTAAAAGAAAAAAGGCTAAAAATACATTCTGTGTTACAGCAGAATGAAGCCATGAATCACATGGTAACACATTAGAGTGACTAGTATCAAAGGATCCCATCGGGAATTTAGGAAAAGGTGGTTAAGCAATTAATGAAGATATTTAAAATCCTAATATGGCAGAGACAGCTTTGAAGGCAGCAAGGGATTAACATTTATTTAATAGATCGTCAGATTCTGTGCCAAAAAAGAAGCCACCCTACTCTGGATGCAAACATGTACAATTTGAAGAATATTTTGTGGCAGCAGTGACATCAGCACATCATGCTTTGTTGTGATAGATGAGAAAAATATCTTGCCTTAAAGAGAAAATTATGTTTGCTGCTTTTGACTGTTTTGGCTGACAACTACTTCAATGATCCAAGCTCTATTACAACACATTTAATACAATCTTAAAAGAGAAAGGAACGTATTGCTACTTTACAGAGGTGGCACTGGTTAGTTATATGATTGACAACAGATCACTGTAACTGCTCTGCAATATTTTTATGGGGTTTGATGTGACTATTACCTGCTTTTTTTAAGAAGTTGCATGTAGCTGAATGGAACTTTCCAGTTTCTGAAATTGCTGGTCACGTTAGATGCGTAAACTCCACTTAGGCCAGATTTTACTTCTCAGCAAAGGTCAAACTTCTATGTTAATTATAACAGTTTTCAGAAACCATTTATGACTGACCATGACTGGTGTTGTCTCTGAGACGAAGCCTGTTAAGAGTGCAAAAGATTTCTGTAAAGTTCCGTTCTTTCTTTTTGCCGAAAACCTGGCAGTCATAAAAATTTCATCTTCCTTAGTGGTATTTCTTTAGGTTTCCAGAACACTGATATATTGTCATTCTTCCCAGTTAAAGGATTAATGAGGCTGCTGAGGAGGGTCATGAACAAAACTACTTTTAATGTATTTGTCCCTTCAGATGCAGGTGGTGGGGTTGCCTTATGTCCCCTGCTCCAGTGAAAAACAAAATTGTCTCTAAAAGCTGGCTAGTCTTAAATTGGTTCAAATAGAAAAAAACTAAGAGATGACAACTGTTCCCTTGGTGAAAGTTCGGCAAGTTTCATGTGCAGAGGTACAAAGCCGGAAAAAATACAGGCAGTATTTCGACTGTTGTCAGATATCCACACATGAAGAAGACTAGAGGCTTCAATGTGTGCAGTAGTACACAGAAAGTGAATCTATCCTACAGTTGGCATTATTTCTTTTATAGCAGTTCAATAAAAATTATAAACTTCTAATATGGAATTAGTCTCAAAACGTTAGGAGAGTTATTCTTTACAGTTGCTTTTAGTATCACAGAGGACTGAACAAAAATTCAGTAGCAAGGAAGAATGGAAAGCTGAGTCAACAATTCTCACCGGACCATCAATCTATGCAATAATGATGAGGCAGATGGGATTTTTTTTAAACTTCTTCTTAGTATATAAGAGTTTGGTTTTTTTTTAACTCTATTTGATTTCTTTCAGACCTTGACACTATTATACCCCTTGCTTAAATCCCAAGCAGCCTTTGTTTTTGACATATTGATTTAAGGAGAAGTTCTCAATAAACAGTTAATGATGGCATGTTTTAAAAACAGACCTACTGGTGTGCATTACTGAGATAGTAATGTGTATCATTTGTGTGTATCATTCTATTTGAAGTGATTGTCTAAAATTTATTGATAAAGATAATGCATTTATAACATGGTGAATTTAGTAACTACCACCACGTATCCCTCCTAGAAGCATATGCTAATGAAAAAGATGATCTAATAATTGAGGACAAAGCCCACTGAATGCAACACCTCCCAATTAGCACTCCCAAGCTTGAATACTACCATTAACATTAGACAACAAAACCAAAAAAGAGTATCAATTCACATAATAGAAAATAATTGATGAAGTTGGAGGGTGTGATTATTTGTGATTACTTTACAGTTATGCACTGAAAGTAGGAAAACCCCAGTTAGTAGTTAATCTCTGGCTACCTCTTTGAAGATAATGAAATTGGCTTCCTACTGATGATTATTCATTAACAATTAATTCTTTCTTGGTGATCTGCTTCATTTTCAGCTTCTCACCACAAACATGCAATGGAATAATTACAAGTGGAAATGAAAAAGCAATTAGTGGCAGATAATGCCAACATCTGATTAAAAAACAGTAGAACAGATTAGCCATTCAGTAACTGCAACTCTGATGCCTTCAGCAGGGAGATGTAAGTTACCCAGCAATATTACAGTTCAAGCTGCGTTTCCCTTTTATTGCTCCCCCTACATCATGGTCTGCCACATTAAATGCTTTCTTTTATTCTTGGGGGCATTGACTTGTTGTAAATAATTTCTAAAGATTAAGTATTATTTGAGATGATTTGTCATCCTTCATGCTGAGTATCTCTGTCAAGAAAGAAGGAGAAAGTACTTAAGCCAACTCATTTATTGTAGTTGGAAGAAAATGTAATGGGATTTTTTTTTTTGAAGGGAGGATGGTTGGAGATCTGCTTAAGTGAAGTGTCTGGAGACAAAGATCCTGGAATTTAGACTCCCCTCCCCTAGACAGTATTTTCTCTTAAATTAGAGAACACAACATCTATCTTCTGTTGTAGCAAATGATAGTTGTCTTTACTGCCACAAGCTTAGCTTGTTTTTGAAACATGTATTGTGATGCTGCTGGATCTGCAGATCACCACCACAGAAATTCATAAACATACACTATGATCTTTTAAAGTTGTGGATGATCTACATCATGCAGTACCCAGAATCCCATAATGACCAAATGCTTGCTTAGCAAGAAATCCAACTAAGCAAATAAATGCTTTGCAGGAAATCTGTGAAGTCTGGGGGGGGATCTGAGACCTGAACCTAGAGCCTCTGTTGCCTACACAAACTACGAGAACTGAAAGGTAGAGTCTCAGCCCTTTCAGGAATCCCAGGCTGCATTCTCACATTGCAAATCCTTCAGCAGGGCAAGTTCCCAGCAGAGTTCCTGTGGCCACGCTCTGGACTAAGTTTATGAAAAGGTTGCTTTTCAAATGCTGGTTAAAGAAGTGACTTGCTGTAACCTCATAATTTTACAGTTCTGCTTTAGAGAAGAGAGTTCACAAACAGGTGAACAAGCACAGCTGGCACAGTGGGCATGCAGATGTGTTAATGGCAGGAACCTCATTAACCACTTGGTCAGAAAATGATCAGCAACATGGAACTACAAGTTATTTTGGTTTTCAGTTCAGAGTTAGCACAGTAGTCAGTGTTGTAATGGGCATATGGTCCCTTGTCTATTTTTCAAGACAAAGACAGAATTTTAGGAGTTGACGTTGCTTGGTTAGTTTGAGAATCTGAATGTTGTGTTTTCAAAATGATGACTATAGACAACCCATATTTAGAGATTCCTGTGAGAGGAACTGAAAAATACCTCCAAATACATGGAAAAGAAAGTGTTTTTCATGGTGTTTATTTAAAGGTTTCATTTTTTACATTTGCTGTCAAAGATGCAGGATGCAGTTGTGCTGAAATATTTGTGACCAAGTCATGATTTGCAGTCTGAAACCTCCTTCTGTATCCTAAGGACAGTAGGATATGGTAAGAGGATAGCCTTTCAGCCACTGTTACTTTAGTAGGTTCTGTATACTCTCTCATTTTGTAATTTTCTCTACTTTTTTCAGAAGTCCTGGCAAAAGACATGTCTTCTGTCTTGACTTCCCTCGCTCTCCCTTAATTATTTTATTATTTTATTCTATTTTATTGTTTACTCTGCTTACTCCCTGTAGAGGCTTTACTTTTACCTTATCACTGGTTCTTGAAAGTTTTTCTTTTTCTAATTTTTCCAATTTTCTCCCTTGCTTGTCTTATCTCAACTCTTTCCTTCATCTTTTCCTCTAGCAAGTGAAAGAATAGTTTCATTTCCCCTATTCTCAGTAAACCATTTATTTAAAAAGTGTTTATCCTATCACCCTTTTCTACATCTCTAAATTATCTGTGTGAACTTTTCACATACATTGCCTCATATTCTCCTGGGGACAATGGTTCTGAGTTATTACAAAACTGCTCAGATTTTTCAAGGTACCTCTCTCAATCAGATCTGAGACATCATCTTGTTACACACCTAATTTCTTATCCTACACCTATTACTGTGGAAAATGAGCATCAGCA
>NW_009616055.1:58879-78042 GCF_000690535.1 Cariama cristata
GGAAAATCTTTCACAGCACTGAGCTTTTCTTTTTACCTGCTAGGAGCCACAGTACCACCATCTCAGTTACATAGACTTTCATCTGGCTGTATTACCCATATATAATTAAAGTGTTAAATATGTGAGATGAATTAGAAGCAGCAATATATCTCCCTGCAAAACAGCACTATTTTCAGCCCAGGGAAAGCTTTCATTTTGCCTTCTGTTGATACTAACAGCAAATACTGACCTGCAAAACCCACAGTAAAGGACTCTAACCAAATATTCTAACCACATACTTGGTGGAGTATGCACTAGTCAGACTAATCAGCCAGATGTCTCATGAGAATAACTAAGGGTGTTGCATGTGCAGGGACTTGCCTTAGTACTATGTTTCTCCCACTTGGTAAAATTCTTATTTTGGAAAAACTTTCCCTTTGCAGCTGAAGGAGATTGCTAAATTCCATGTAAAATGTCAGAGAAGTCCTGGTGGCATTGCACTGATGTGTGGGGCTCCTTTTTAGCACAATCTCCATTCCCTTACACAAGAATTTCTTGCATTAGGTTTATAAATGTAGGGTTTTTTTGTAAGAAAAAATAACTTCTTTGAATTTTTTTTGAATGTGCTTTTTTCTCAGTTGACTCCTCTCTTAACACAAGGTTGTGTAGTCACTAACACAGTTCTGGTACACAGGACACAGGTTCAGCCAGTCAAAACTAACTGATACAAACATTCCAATTTCTATGAATCACATTCAGATGTAAAAAAGAGAAAGAAATTCACAGAAATTGCAACGTTTGTGCCAGCTAGTTTTGACTGGCTGAATCTGTGCCCTGTGTACTAAAACTGTGTTACTGACAGTGGAAAAGCACAGACCAAAAATTGTCTCCTAAAAAAGCTCTTGAATATTTTGTATTTTTTTTTAAGATGTCAAATATAACATTCATACCACAGAGGTAAAGCATTAAGCTAAAAATATGCAGGAGTAATGGCATGACCATTTCATTTGCAATTGCCAATAAAATAGGAGTCCTCAAATACTAGATTACATTTGTTGATGCGTTATCATATGTTGCATTGTTTTTTTTCTCCTTTCATTTTGTAATTACTAGTTCAAACCTGTATTAATCTAGAACATTTACTTAGCAATCCTATAGTATTTAAGGTATTAGGTGGTTTGAAGCATTAATTAAAAATAATCTTAGTAGTTGGTGAGAACCCATCCAAGTCTTTCCAAGCTTCATGTGCTGCGCATGTGATCCTGCATGGTGCCTCAACAGCAACAGCACCAGTAACATCGTGTTTCAGTACATGCAGGTCATGCTTGTTACCCACTATCCATCATGTATAGCAAGTCAGTATCACATTCCCCTATGAGAAGGCACATTTCCCATACTAACCTACCACCATAAATCTGTTTTTGCTTTATAGTGCTTTATTTTGCACTATTATCCCATCTAGAGATAATGCTACACATGATTCCCCCATACCAGTTTATCCCTTATATGATTGGACATGTGACTGGCCTGTTCATAACTATTTGAGTTTCATGGGTTGGGCTCTCATAACTTGCAAGATTAATAAAGTGTTTTAGACATGGAAGTCTTTATAGCAGGCTTTTATCAGCCAGGAACTATGGTTAGGCAATAGGCAAACGACTATCTCATTTCTGAAGTAGCAGAAACACTACCTGACCTTTCTTCTGCCTTGGGCAAGTCAAGATCTCCATCTAGCTGCTGAATTTCTCTTGTCTTTCCTAAAAGGCTTTAGAAAGGAAGAGCTACAGTTTGTCTGCAAAATGAAAAATGCTGCATGGAGCCAGGGGGTATAAGGTACACGGTGCTGACAAGTCTGTGGTTATTGTCAAGTACAGGTTTTAGATCACACACATGAAATCAGGACTGCTGCCCGCCTGTAGCAAGCTGTCAAAAGCAAAAGCACCAGCAATAAACATTGAAATATTCAGGAAAACAAGGGTTTTCTTTCTTTCTTCGGCAAAGGTTTCTCCATCACATCACATCACATCATCTCTTTTGCATCATGGTCAGCAGATTTCATCTTCAAAAGTCTTACAGATTACATGTTTTGGGTCTATTTCAAAGTCTATCTACATCTGTAGATTGTGTTATCTGCAGCTTAAGGTCTTCTAACTTTATGACACTTGCAGTAGTGCATTTTACACTCACTACTTTCCTCCTACTGAGCATGGGAGTGATGTTTCAGAAAGGCAGAAGCAGATTGTTTGTTCCAGCAAGTGATTGCTGCTTTCTTCAGACTTCTCAGAGACACTTCTCAGTCCATTGCTGTCACTAAGAAATGAAAAGGCATCACATCCCAGACAGCCACTCACTCATTGTCTGAAGTCATATTTGAGTCTCACCTCCTGCTAATTCTTCTCTTTAAGTTGTGACTGTGACAGTTTTCTTCTCTCTATGCCTACTTGAACTGCCAGACCACATCAGCCATCCATATGACTTCTCTGCTGACCTTTCCTTCACCTTCATGTTAGAAACAAGCTTTTCTATTTTGACTTCTAGTGCTTAATACTTAAATCACAGCTTAAATCTTTGTCAGCACACATAGGCAGAACAGGGAGAAATTCAGATTATTTAGAGAACGATTATGTGGTGAAGACTGGAAACAACAAAAGAACAAAGCTAAGGATTAGCATGCCAGCTTGAGCCTACCATGACAAACTACTGGTCCTAACACTTAGGTGTCAAAATGTTGTCTAAGGAAATCACTATGTGTAATACATTTTATTACTTGAAAGACTGTTACTGGTTTTGTGTGCTAGATATTTTACTTATTTTGGAAGTTCACTTTAGATGTCTTTGGGCTAGAAAAGAAGCCCAGATAGAACAATGTCTGAAATAATCAATAAAAATGTCAGCATTCAAAATGCATTAAGATTCATGTTGTATTGTGATGAGTTTGTTTTACTAGCATAGCATTGTGATTTTGACATAAAGGAATACACCAAACCAGATAACTTTGTGTCTAATGTTAGGGACTAATTAATTTATTGTGCCTGTGGCTCCCTGGTAGTTTAAGATACATGTAATGCAGCACAATTCAGTGACAGCTCTAGGGATCAAAAAGAGTGTAAAGAAACCACTGTCAGTGAGGTGACACTCAGTTGCAAAGGACTGTGAAAACAGATTACACTATACCTGTACACAGACTGTACACAAAGGGGGTGATAAATGTTACAGAACTCAGTCACACATTTATAAAGGAATGGAATTGTTCATTACAGAAATAATTTTACCTTGTGCAGAAGTACTATCCAAAACATTGTGTATAGATAGAGAAGCATACAGGTAACTGCCCCATTAAGAACATTAGTCTAAAATGTAAAATGCCCTTAGATATTCTGGTTAAAGTAATTTGCTGTTACTATCTCACAGCCTGCTTACACTCCATGGATCTTTTTTCTTTTTCTCACAAGATTTCTTCCCCACTGAAGTGATGATTACCTTTTCTTCTATAAAAGTTTCACCATAGTTTCAAGCTTGGACATCTATCAGTCACCACCACTAACCCTTAGATTAGTCTTGGAGTAACATTTATAGAGAGTTCAGCAAATCAAGATGGAAGAAAACATCCTTTGCTTTAAGCCTCAACTTTGTTTCTCATCCGTGAGACCTTGCAGTAATAAGGTAGTATTTTTAATGTTTCAAGAATCTGAACCAGTCCTTCACAAAAAAGAAACATGTTTCTGCATCTATTCAGTTTGCTAACCGCCCCTTCCCCTCCCCCCCCCCCAAAAAAAAAAAAAAAAAGAACACCAACAACAAACCAAAGCCCACAACCCTGCGACTCTGCAGAACGGTAGGATGTATGTACGTGTAACACAAAAGGAAGAGTGCAGAGTTCTGCAGAGTTCTGTGGGCTGCACAGAGCCTCTCTGCTGTCCTTCTCCTCTTCCATCTCTCCCAGTGTACTTCCTTCTTCTGGACAGACACCCGCCTCTGCTTTTTTTCCATTGAGGTGTGGGTTGTATGTACAGCAAAACATGGCATATCCTGTTTTCTCCTTTTCCTTCTTTACTGACTCCCAATCTGGACTTTTAGGCTAAAGGTTTCACAGGCGCCAAGTGGCAATGGCAGTCAATGGTGATCTCTAGTAAGTAAGAAAGATTGAGATCTGTGATGGTTCTATGAGTGGATATTCAGGGCTTCATTATTCTCCTGCAAGAGGGAGTGAGAGGGTGTTGTGTCAGGGGTCCTGGAAAAACTGAGCATGTTTTTAAAAGTAGGAACAAATGGTGAAAAAAAAGACAAGATTCTTTCAATCTTTTTGTCCAGTTTCTCTGGGCACTGCTGCTTACATAGACAGATCTGCCGTATTTAGTTCAGCAGCTAGCAGCATTCAGAGCAGCACAGAGCTCAGCAGGGACAAATTTCCTAAGTGCATGCTTAGTATTAGTAACGCGAAAGTGTTGAAAATCTTGAAAAGACTTTCACAGTCTATGCTGATCCCCACACTGCTCGTAAGTCAGCCAGTGATAGAGCAAGCCTGTTTAATGATAAAATGGCAGCATCTACAGCAGCCACCCGCAGCTCTAGTCTTCTGTGGAAATTAGTGTCATATACTCAGTGCCAGACTCATCTACGAGCTGTGTGATCCATAGGCAATAACAAACCAAACTGAACTCCACCCAAAACCCTATCTGTCACTGTAATATGCGTGCCTGTGGAGAAGATAACAAAACCGATGTTTTCAGTTTGTAAACTTATTTTGTTTAGTACATAATTACTAATCATAGCTACAAGTAGCTACCATATGCAGATAAGTTGAAAACAGGTACTGAACTGCCTTGAAGTTAAATTGAAGAGGGAATCGATGACGTTCATACTTGAGCTGTTTTCTAGATTTGCTGGTACAAACAGCGTGAATGGCAAGTCTGTAATATAACATGTTCCTTTCAGGAAGTATGAGTTCTCCCTCAAAACAGAGTAAAGCTCTGCATTCACCAAAGGGAAAATGTAGTTCTTCTTTATTGAAATGGTAGAAGTAGGACCATATAGCTCTCTTTTATTTATACAATGTGAGGTGGTTGGCATTAGGTGAAATAATTGCACTATGCTCCTGAGCAGGCCTTTTTCCTTGGGACTGAATTTTATCCTTCACTACTTAAAGCATATATTACAAATAAAAGCTGCAGTTCACAGGGCCTTTCCCACAGAGGTCCATCCTAGCCAGGCAGTCCTCAGCCCATATCATTGCAAGGGGCTTGTCCTTCTCTAGTGCAGGACTTTGCATTGTCTTTGAACTTTACAAGATTGCTGTTGGTCCTTTAGTCTCTCTGGGTCTCTCTGAATGGCATGGCAGTTCTGCCCTCAAGTGTACTGACCGGTTCTCTCCAAATCAGTGTAAGCTGCAAAGAACTGAAGTATCTTTAATCAGAGGTAGGAATTGGGCTCCTGTCACTCTACCACCCCAGTTATGACTGAAGCCCACATGACTCAAGACCACAAGTTCTTTTTCTCCCCAGTAAGTTCTCAGTAGGCGCTTGTGCCTCTGAAGATGCCCAAAGAGCTGCCATGTCCTTCTGGAGTCTCTCCTCCACCTACATCTGGTCAGACTGTGGGAGCAGCTGTCCATCTACCCACCACCATGGTGAAACCCCACAGGATTGTGCCATTATTGGGCACAAGGCTTGTACAGGATTCTGCAGCTGAATCAAACTGCCACATTCACTTGGAAACAGCAGTGGCATCTGAGAAGCATCATTTTCCATTATGTAATAGCTCAGCCCTCAGTCTAAATGTGTTAAAAAGATTTTGTTTGGGATTTAGTTGATTTGTTTTCATACCATTTCTGTCTGAGCACAAGCAGTCTTCCAGTGCAGCTCTATAACTAGTGAAGCCAGTGAGTATTTTATCACTAGTCAACTCTGGTGCCATTGAAATCAGTGAGGAGATTTTGTCCTTAAAAGGATTACCATTCACACCTACCAGTGACTCCATATATCATCTAGTTGGACGTTTGAAAGGAAGCCAGTGGAAGAGTAGAGTTCCCACTGTTACAGTCTACTCAATTTATACTCTGTAGATTGTAATTTTAAAAAGTAAACACAAAATTCTCTTTTTTAAAGAAGTGCCATCTAGAGTTTTCTAATAACTGAAGTGGAATAATTAATATGCTAGCATGCGGGTTTTTTTCCCCTTGCTTCGGTACAGTCTCTGCAAGTGAGGATACAGTAAGATGTTATGTTTTTAATTTATTTATTGACTCAGAAGATTGAGGTGAGGAGTGAAGCAAACACTTCTTACTACAAAGAAAGTGAGATCCAAATCCTCATTACACTATGTATAATAGATTTGTTCACACATTTGCTGTTTACCCTCAGAAGAAAAGTGGTTAGCTCTTCCTGAGCTTACAGAACAGTTTCAGCCTTTTGCCTTCCAGCCTATCTGTTCCTCTGGCATTCAGCTCCTAGGCTTGTTTCCAATGAATGCTGCTGGACTGTGAGAAGCTCTTCATGAAAACCTGAAGTCTCACACAAAGGAAACATCTCAGCAGCTGACTGAGTCTAAAAGTGGTTGAAAATAAGCCAGCAGAATAACAGGAAGCTGTTTAAAAGTTCTAAATATTGATCTACTCAAAGCTTACATTAATTCTCCTTATATGTACAGTAGACTGTGGTCCCATTCCCCACTTAGTGTTTATTTTAAATAACTTTCGTAGCCTACAAAAAACTCTTTGCTGGTGTTGAGACAGATTTTTTTTTTTTTTTATTTATTTCTACAAGCAAATGTGAGATTTCGCAGTTCTTTTATCACGTTACAAAAGTCCTCCATGCTGTGCATCGTGATCATGCAGACATAAGGAAATGAAGCTTACCAGGTTACCCAAGCACAGCTGAAGGAACAGAGTGTACTGAAAATACATGTATACACTCTACAGTTACATATGTGCACACAGATATTATGTTGTTTTGTAAGATGGAAAAGAAGTCTTTTCACCAAATGAAAACACTGAAAATGAAATGACAACAGCAGCAGATGCTAAAGCAAATCATCTAATTAAGATGATTTCATCAACTATTTTAAAAGAAGCAATATAATACTAAGTCACCAGAAGCAACGTTGATTATGCTTGCATTTACAGGCGCAATAATACTCTAGCTGAAGCTACCCTTTCAAGCGTGAAAACAAATAATACTTTCAAAACTGTTTAGTTTTTTGATCCAGCTGTGCTTCACAACCTGCTAAGGAAAAGTATACACATTAAAAAAATTCTTAAGAACTACAACCCACAACCAGGAAGATACAATTCAAATCAACAGCAGTTTTGCCTGGGTCAAAACTGCAGAATGCTTCCATGTAGTATGGAGAATAGCTTCATTCTAGCAGCAGGAAGAATTTTCAAACCAATTTGCAAACATAGGGAACCTCATTTTCACCTTGTATTCTTTGCTTGGGTGGGCCAAATTCTGTCTCAACAAAATATGAATCAAAAAGCCAGGATGAAGACTGAACAATACAGTGAGAGTCTGCATTTTAAGTCTAATATTGACTGAAAATCAAAATCAAGAGGCAGAACTTTGTCCTGGTCCCTTAGAATAATGTTATTCTAAACTATCTTCCCCTCCGCTTGTGTTTGCTCTTCCTTTCAGATATACTGTAGGGTGCACTATTGGGGTCTTATTGTTCACTGTCATTCTTACTGTAAAACATTTAAGTGTGGGAGAGGTGCATGGGCTGCCTCTTTACCACAGCACCACGGATATTCAGCTTCCTCTTTCACTGAGAGTTATAGCTAGGAGCACTCATGCTTTCATGCTACTTGTTGAATTTATTCCCCTACTGTTGCCTTCTTTATTTTAAAATGGCTGCTGGATAAAATAGTAGACATTCAGTAAAAAAGTCAAATATATACTTTCACTGCCTTCTTTCTATCCTCCATGAGATCCAGTTCCTGCTGGACTTCATACTGGGCAGTTTCATTTCTCAAAGGCCTCTGGTTCCTCTTGTTTTCTTTGCTTATTGTAATTGCTTCTGTAAAAGTGTGTCTTTACTGCTTCTAAAGCAATCTGCAAAAGCACATTATGCTTTGGAAGAAAAGGAAGAAACTTTTAATGTGCATATTGCATTAAAGGGTAATAGCTCTGAGTGTTCTCTATTTTCTTTTAACCCATCTTCACGCCCTGTTTATCTTTGTCAGTTTTCCTTTTATTTAAATCCTCCTTCCTCAAGGCAGGGCATTACAACTTCATCGCTTTAGAGGAAGATGACTAGACTCTTTCTAGCACTGACGTCATTCCCAAAGATTTCAGAAGGAGGTTTTCCCCTCTCATCTGGCCTCAATGATTGACTACCAGTACAAAAGACTTCTGTTTTTTTAGTCACAGCATGAGCGAGTAAGCAGGCTCTTCCTAATACCCTCCACAGGTGACAGTTTACAGGCAGTGCTGGGGAAGAAGAGCAGGGATAGAATTTCCCTAACTAGCGGGGGCAATGAGAGAAGTGCAATGCTTAGTGTAATAAAGCAGGGCTTCAGGAACAGAATTTGGTTTTCACAGATGGCATTCTCTGATAGTAAAATTCCTCTGTAAGAAGCTCAACTGAGCTTCTCAACAGATTTGCCACATGGTCAGGGCTCACTTGCATGTTATTGTATGGATGTTTTTCAGATGGAAATAAAACCATCTTGAGAAAGTTTCTATTTATCTCCCTTCCTTCCTGAATCAAATTGGCAGCAAGTGCATTAAGCAGTAATAAACCTTGAATGAAAAGACTGAAATCGTGTTGTAACAGTGGATGCTACTTAAAAGTATTACTAATATAAATTATTTTCAGAGGTTACCTCACCAAGAATGTGGAACAGACAAGCAGATACTGACAACATTAAAGCTCAAGCAAAATGTTTCCTCTTTCTACACATAAATAGTTCCTTTGACACTCTTATATCCACTGACACTACATTAGCTTTTTCTTAAGAGCCTGAAGGTAATCACTGGACTCACAAGGACTGGCAAACCTGAAAAACCACTGTAAATCAGAAAGCCTTACAGAGACAAGTTCTCAGATCAATGCGACCATTCTTTTGGTGAAGGCGATTAGATTTTGTCAGAGGAAGAGAACTCCAAAGCTATTCTCATTTTAATCAACAGGGAGGTGGAGCATCCAGTAAACCCTCTTGGTGCTGAGAATGACAAGGATATTATAACTGTTATTAAATACCTAAATTGGTGTTCAAGGCTGCCATTGTTCCAGTCACCATAAAAAAAATAAATCGCTAAATAGTCGTTTTGTCATTAAAAAACCACAGGTAGATGAGAGGTCGAAATATGCTATTTCCTTCAAAATACATCAGAGGCAAGGAGTACCTGAATATTTAAATAACCTAAGTCAATTCATTTGAAACAGTGACGTCAAAAGTACTAAATATTTATACCAGATGGAGGAAAAGAAATTGTGACTGGGGGCTTGGACACGATAGATGCATCGTGGCAGACTGTCACAGCTGCGAGGCAGGGCTTCTTTTCTAACTGCTCCCTTGCGTTTTTCAGCTGATTAATGAAAGCCAGTCTAAAGCAGAAAAATGTAAGAGTCAGCCACTGTGCCTTCTGTCTATTGTGAGTGGATATTTCGGTATGTTGGTATACAGCAGTGGTGGATGGCTTCTCCAGAGGGTAAGAACCCTTGCCTAAAAGTAATTCTGGGTGGATGTTGAGATGGGAGTTTCCTAGCTCAGGAAGAAAGTTAAACTCTTTCTCTACTACCATAAGAAAGTATGGTAGCAACATACCTAGCTGCAGTTAATTTGTTTCAGTAAAGAAAAATTCAGCAGCAACTATTTCAGATAAGAAGTGTTTTCATTGTTTCTTCTTCACATGGACGTTTCAACCAAGCCCTGTCATTTATGTTAAAACTCAAAATTTACATTTGAAAATCCAATCTTTTAATCCAAAAATTATGTATGTATTTCTTAAACAAAACCCCACACGTTTTACAGAAAAAAATAAAATCAGTCCTATATCTTCATGGTAAATAGATGTTGTTCTGTTAATTTTGAGCTAGTGTCATTAAGCTGGAGTTTCTGGATGACTCTACTAATCCGTGTTTAAATGGGTTATGAGGTCACATCACAAGAATGAAACTGGGTAAAATGACTAAAATCTCCAAATTATTAGCATATTTCTCACATAAATGGCCTATAAAACCTCCAGATTGTCTCACTGCCAGTTGATATAAGCTACCTTTGTACAAACTTGAATAACCCAGCAAAGCAGAACTGTTGCAGCATAACCTTTAGTGCTGCTCTGAAAGCTGAGAAGGTGAAACTTGTTCCCTGCACTTGGTTCTTCACAAGCATCGTCAGAGAGTGACATTTCATAGACCTTCGTTTGTATGCTGGCTGGATCACAGACCAGGCCTGCTCATGCATTTACAGCTGGAAATAGGAATCTCCTCATTAATGACAACGACTCCACGACTGGGTTGGATGGTGGTAGCTGGGCAGTGTCTATGGTGGGTCCTACAGCATTAGGAGTTTATGCTGAACTTTCCATTGAAAACCTGCAGCAGAGCACAAAATAAGGGTGAGACGTTAGAGGAAGAAAAGCTAACTTGGAAAGTGGAGAGATAATGTGTTAAAGCTCCTTTTTCATCTAGTGGTGAAGGAGGTGTTTGTGGTCTGTGGTGAGAAGTGTTTTGGGGTTGTGTGCACATTTAGCAATGGCTTTTATCTGTATGAACACATGTGACAGTCAAAGCCTTGTATGTTTGTTGCAGCAGAGGTAGAAAGGCACAAGCCTTACCATTTCTTCTCCTATAGTGCTGACATTTGTGTGGTTTTGTCTGATGGAGGCAGCTGAGTGCGGATAGTCTGCTGTAAAGACGCTCGAGGCATTACTGGTAAGGTCGAAAGAAATAAGTCTGTTCTCCTTTTTGTGCACATATGTGTGAAGCTGTTTTCCATAAACTATGCCATAGAAGTTTTTTTTTTTTTTAACATCTTTCACCCAGACATACAAAGCCCTGTTGGCTGTTTGCCCTCTTTGTATAAGATTACCTGGAGGTAAGCTTGTTGTTCATTGTTAGCCGACCATAGATCTGCTGTGGTTAACATCATGCCACACCTCAACTGAAAAGTTTTGTTGAGAGGCAGACTGTTTTGACAAAGGCTCGTGATTTGCTTCCAGTTGCTTGGAGCTCTGGCACTGTGCACATACTCTGAGAAAAACTACAGCAAAAAGGTGAAGAAGAAAATGTTGCAGGGTCATTCATAACTACAGAGTAAAATGAGCTGGAAGTCATCTTTGCCATGCCATAAACTGCTGGCAGACTGGAGCCTTCTCACAGCCCTCAGGAGTTTCTGCATCTCTTGTCCGACTCTCTGGCTGAATGACTCCCCTGAAATTGCAGAGCCTGGTTCCTGTAAAGCTTTTCTTTAAAAGGGACAATTTTGGAGCTGGAGTTGCAGGATTAAAAAACCCAAGCCAATCTGCATTATATGTTTAAGCCAATGTATCCAAACTTCATTTGTGTATTTTACCTTTTTCTCACTCATTCCTCTCCTACTTATCCCTTATATCCCCAAATAAATCCGTAAGTCATGAAGCAAAAACTGCATATTGATAGCCAGCTGGCCATCCTGAGCACTCTAGGACCTGATGAGGGGTGGCTAATTTATGAGATGCAGGGAAGAAATGCTGACCCTTTTGCAGACTCTTTGGCTTTTATGGAGGTATTGGGTACTTAGCAATGCAGCCTTAGCAGGCTTAGGATTACAACCTGGTGAATAAAGAGTAAAGGTTCAAAAGTCTGCCAAAACATCACATGAATTAACCATGTTCCTCTCCATGACGTTATAAGACTTTCCATAAGGCTTGCATAAATATCAGCAGAAAGTCTACTGAAGGTTCAATTTCACAACATATGCTCAAGTACTCATCTACTGAGATCAAAAGAATTACTATTTCTCAAACTGAATTAAGTACCTTCATTCTCTCTTTTTGTGGACCACAGTGACTGGACAGTAGTCTTTAAGCCTTAAGCATCTCAGAAATTCCCCATAAACTTTCAATCTAACTTAGATACAGTCTCTGTCTTTGCGGTTTGACATATTAAAACTGAAACAATTCCCACCAAGATTCTGAGATGAAAGTGATGTCTGGCAAATTTGCTTATTGTGAAAGAAGTAAAGTTTGAAATAAAAATTTCTATGGAATTCACCTGGAAGTGAAATGATCTTCCTCAGGTATAAACCTCTTATGTACTGCTTCAAGTGCACACTGATTTTTTCAGTCTCTATCAAAAGAAATACATAGCAACAAAACAAACCAACCAGTGCTTCATCATGCTCAAGGAAAACCAAATTAATCAAACACAAACTTTTTCAAAACAAGTAGTTCTATAAAATATTCACCTCCCTCTAGTGAGAATATGGGAGAAGAAAGCAAACTGAGAGATGTTATTCACTTCATTTAATGTTTTCCTACAAGTGGCTGCTAAGTTGATCACTTAAGAATCTATACAGAATATGGGTTTGATACCCACAATGTATTGTTTGAAAACATCTGTCTAATGTGTTTAAGTAATGAATAAGTTCAAGAAAACAATACGATGAAAAGAGGTTAAAATCATCTATATAAGTTAAGGGAAAAATAATTCATTTAGCAACTTGTAAAAGCTGGTTACAGTTAAGATTCTTGTAAATCCTCCTAGCCTATATGGCAACAGTCTAACACAAAGGATATACCTGCTTTAAGTTAAGATCATCTTTATAGTGTTAAGCACAACTTAGGATGGGTTCAGGGAATTCAAGTGCATAATAAAAAATATATTAATCAAAACCAGTTTTACTCATGCTCAGACTTAAAAGCCAAAGCTACTTTATTAAAACTGAGAAACTTCTTCAAATGCACACTGAACCTTGTGTGTCTTCCCTGACTTTCGTGGGTGGGTAACTTCACTTTACCACAACTGCCCTGAAGAGGGGGCAATAAAGATTTCAGTCTTGCTCTTTATAATGCAATGATAATGTAAACTAATCCTGTCACAACAAATTAGCACCACTGAAAAGAGCTGTTTGGTGGTTGCAGGGCTGTAAATCCATTGATTCATTTTTAGGAGAGTATGTGACCTCTTGGAGTGCCAGACTCCAGACATAGTACAGTGCTTCCTCACAAAAGTGTGCTAGTAGATCAACTACAACCTCAGCAAGGACTCAGCTCACATGATTTCTTCAAAACTTTCCAAGATCAGAGAAAAGAAGTCAACCAGTTACAGCTAGCACTGAAATAATAGGTGCAGTCTTTACCTCGTAAGCCATTTCTTGATGTTACTATTCAAAGATCCTGTTTCTTCCAAGGTATTCCCACTTTCCTTTTTGAATGACATCCTTGTGCCCTGTTTCCCTTAGTACAGTTGCCCAATTTGTTTTTGCAATGCTAACATCAATTATCTCAACTCCAGGTACTTGAAACACACTGTACCTATTCAGAAATGCAATTAAAAACAATCAGACAAATAAAAAGCCTCAACTTGATGCTGGAGACAAATTCTGCTATCATAGGACACAAGTCAACTTTATCGATTATACTAAATGAGAAGCAGAGGGTAATTTACCACAATACTTGGAGTGAGTCAGTGGTAAGCAAAGAAATATTTCTGTACTTGGCATTTGATTTAAATTCCTATAAATAATAGCTACAATGGTGACAGCTTATTCTCAGACAGAAGACAGAAAGGAAGAAAGAAAACGAATGTTGCTGTTTCCTGGTGAATATCCATTCTTAATAGTCTAACTATACCATCTGCAATGCTGGCAAAACAGTTTCAGTCTTGCCAAGATCCTGGGGACTGTTAGGATTCTTTCTCAGCTCTCTGTACTGACCAAGTAACTGTGATCCCTTAGGTACCACTTCAGGCTCTGTTTTTTCGTTTCGTGAAGCATGGCTGGCTGATACAAAATTATTTTCTACTCAGGTGATAAGCTGCATTAGACACATGGCTAAACCTGTACTATCCTGTTAGGTCAGGTTCAAATTTTTGTTTCACTTCAGTTTGTGTCTGCTGTAGCTCAGCACACAGCAGCTGATGCTACTAGTGAAACTTGGGCTTGGGAGTGGAAAATCCCTTAAGAAAGGATAAAAGTGGCCAGCAGCGACCTGGCTCAGGCCAGATCATCCAGAGTCCTCCATAAGTGTCCCTGAGACCTCTCACCACCCCCTTATGTCTTTCCACATCACCAGAACACATCAAACTTGGCAAAAGCAACACATAGTGAGCTGCAAAGCTGCCCTCTCATTTTCTGAGGACTTCTGTATGCATCGTATCAGGTTTCTCCCTTCACGTGGTTGAGCAGCACCACTGTGCCTGGCACTCCAAAGCTGGCACTGCACTCTCCAGCATGCAGTCGCAAAGTGAGAGATGGTCACTGGCATGCCTGCTCTGCAGTGCAGGGAGGGGAAGCGGAGAGGGGTTGCTTTTCTCATCTTTTGGGTCACTGCCACAAGGTAGAATCAGGTAGGTTTATGGCAACAGCATTAGGGACTGAAATAAAACTGTGGGTGATCCTAAGCCACCATGAGAGTATCATACTGGCTATTTCTTTCCCAGGAAGATATCACACCTTTGTGTGGCTTGGAAAAAGCATTGTGTGAAACCGCTGTCTATGCATATACACTGAACAGCCAGCTAGCTCGGCTTCACACAGCTACTTCCAGCAAGTCTTTTGCATTAGCATGAAATTCTGGCCACATTTTATACTTGTGTTTCACATGCGCCTCAAGGCACAAACACATTAGATCTGCAGAAGTTGTCTGCAATCTTTTGACTCTCTAAACCCTTTTTCTGCTGTTTCATCTGCCTAGCAGCGCTGATGTGATCCTCCTCACCAGGATTTCAGGGAAGGAACAGGCAACCTCTAACCATAATGGTGAGGGAACTTATCCCACCCCACCAGCCCAGCCCAGTAGCTGCAGAAGAACAGATCTAAGGAACTGCTTCTCACAGTTCTTTCAATACATAGTGTTTGGATGGGCATCACACTCCCTCTCATTGTCGTCCTTGCTGCAGTTGGCAGCACGATTGCTCAGCATGTTTGAAGTAGGAGCTTATGGGTAATTTCCTTTACTGGTATTTAAGGATGTTTATCAGCTGAATATGATGTGCACAAAGCTGGTATAAGGCAAAAAGCACTCATCTACAGTGTAGAAGCAACTGTTTTAGATCACTCAGATCAGCAAATACCCCCCTGGGTCACTGCTTCCACAGGAATTGTGTGTGACTTCTGCAGGATCTGACAACCTGCACATTTAAGGATGTCCAGTTCTTGTTAGCAATACCCTGCACTCTCAGAAGTGTCTTGATTCATTTGGGGGGGGGCTCCAAAACCTCATACTTTCCCATGCAAACCAGCAACAGTTTATCAAATTGACAGTGTGAAAGAGTAGATTTAAATCTTTGCATTAGTCCTGACAATACTGTGAAAATTAACTCCTCTCCTAATATCTGTATTAAGTCAAAGAGGAGAATTTGTCTACTCCATTTTGAGAGTACTGATGTGAGCTTTGCATGGTATGAACAAAACCAATTACTGAGAATGTGGTGATGAGGCAATAATTTTTTGCCACACACTAATTCACGTACCACCAGCATATAGAAAAAGGGCTATGTGTATGTACAAAAAGCATTGTTTTTCATTGCATGTTACATTTTGAAACAGAGTTTGCTTAATGTGTACTCGCAGTACATTTTGTTTTTAGCCAAGTACCAAGATAAAAAAACTCTTGTATCAGGACTTTTATCAAAAGTTGCTTTGGCTTTCATGATCTACATTATAACTGTATCCCATTGTTGCTTTCTTAAAGCAACTTCTTAGGAGCATTTAGTCTTTCTATAATTAGATGAAAAATAGAAACTAAATTGAAGTGGAGCAGCGTTTCCTAGAAGCAAGTTGCACAGAAATCAGTGCGGTGGGATTGCTGTCTTATGCAGTTGAAACATGACAACATATTTTTTTTCTTCCCTGCCACTGCACCACCCAGAGTGTCTTGTGTCATATCTTCATTACCAGGTACATAAACTGCCACAAAATGTCAGTCTATACTCCTTTAAGGCTAGATTTTGTTTGCTGACCTTGATAAGAATTTATTCTCATAGGAATTTATCTGGAATTTAATTCATTATAGGAGGGAACACATTACCTTGTTTTCCAAGGAAATATATTACAGGCACCAACTGGCTGCCTAGAGATATTTTACAATCCTTTCACCATTTTTTTTCTGAGACAAAGCTTGCTTTATTCTCCAGGCCATAATGGTTGCTTCATAATTTATTTTTGTAGGAGAGAAGGTGTTTGTGACCTTCCTCCTTGGATGGTTGTGGTGTAACGTTTGTGTGCCTTCGTGACTTTTCGACCCACTTAAGCTCAGTTATGGTCACAGAGGGATCAAAGTGATGCGGTGCCCTAGGACAGAAGAGGCAGATTCCAACTGGGGAGCTCTTGGGTTTACATGGCAGCTGTGGCACACATATGGAAAATCTGCTGATGTGCTGCAAAGTGACTGGTATTTGTAAACTGTTTGCTGGGTCATCTGTTTGCTTCAGTATGCAAACACAGGAGTTGTGCAGAGAAAATAAACCCAGCAACATCTCAGTGAAACATGGCTGACTGCAACATAGAGGAGGGGTCTCATCTTCCTGCAGCTCAGCTTTCACAGACATTGGTAAGATTGACTATTAGTGACCAACAGTGATATCACTCTTAATTTGGGAAAACTGAGAGCTGTCTCAAATGAGTGTTAAACCATATGTGTCTTAGGGAGAACTAACGAAGGATTTAACCATACTTATCCAAGAAGGGCCACGCATGGGTGCTGGGTTCTCCCCATCCCACTGTCTTTGTCTGCTGGGCTCCCACAGGCACAGTTCACACCTACAAACTATGTATGTGTTTTGCAGTCTTCAAACAAATGAACAGGAAGGAGCAAATTATTGCTGAAGACCTTGGTCTGCTTTTTCTCCACCGTGTCTCCCGTGTGAGTGGAAGACAGTCCTGACTCAAAACTACCAGATTTGCTGGATGTGAAACAAGGGTAGGCAGCTCGTGTGCTGTGCACCGCTGCTGCCCTATACAGCATGCTTCGCCTTTCATTGGCACTGTTTGCAGCTTACCAGTAAGACTCCTGCTGGAGAGCAGATCCCAAGCCAGAAAGGAGTTGTCCCCACCTTGCCACACACTCTCCAGCCCTGTCTCGGGGCATGAAAGGCTACGATCTCCTCCCCAACCTGGAGGTGTTCCCTGATGTGAAACTGAGATAGAAACAGACTTGCATTGGTATAAAATATAGCTGTCCTAGGGGAGGTGAGCATGCCAGTTGCCTTTCCTCCTGCCCCTGGGTGTTCTGCCAGCAGAGGATAGCAGCGCCCACTTGGAGGGATTCAGTCCTTTAGGAGCCCTGAGGAGACCCCCATGGCTGCGACTTGTGCTCAGCACTGGTACACCCGTGCATGTGCTGCTTCCAGCCTCAAGTGCTGCCAATGGCACGGGGAGCACCCCACATCCATGGACACTGTGAGCCCTCACACGCCCTGGGCAGCTCACTGGGTACCCTGGGAGCAGGCAGCGGGAGATGTACAGCATGCTGGCAGCACCAGAAGAACCCTCAAAGGTGCCTCTGTGGATTTAGGCCTTGAGGATTAGGTCTGGATATTATAATGTGAATACTTAAAGGTCCTAAATGAAAACAGTCCCTCATGAGCACTGTGCTAGGCTTAGCAGGGAAGCTCTCTGATACAGCATGAGCCATTGACTGATTTCACTTTTAATCATACATTACATATAATATATAAAACAAATTTAAAAATTACATGAAATGTATGTATATAAGATATATGTATACATATATGTAGATATACAAATAATATCTATATGTATTTATATACATATAATGTACACACTTGTAATTATACATAATCTATCTACTTAGAGAAGTTACTGTAGAAAGCCATCCTTTGGGAATCAGCCTGGCATTTTTCACCTTATCCTTCAGAGGTAAATGCATATGAGCTCTCTCTAGAGAGACTTGCAGTAAAAATAGTTTTTTTTAAAAAAAAAAGTCCTGAAGAAAAAGGACTTCAACTTCCCTTATCAAGCATAAAACCCTTTTAGCAGCTTGCTAACATTTGTGTATATTGACAGAATAGTTTGATACTGCACAATGGGTCACACAAGATTTCTGATAAGGACATTATACTGATGAAAAATGGGGCTTGAGATGGTCTTTGTGGTACTGTTGTTCAGGGCACTAGAAATGTGCATCCTAGGCCACACAGCACATGTGTATTAGGATGAGAGGGTGAAGCGCCCAGAGGAAAGAACAAAGAGCTGTTGTCATTTAACCTGCTTATAAATCAGGGGCATGGCAACTCTTTACCCTGTTTCTCTTAAAGTGGCTAAAAATACTGGAGGCTGGATCATGCTCCCCCCTCTCTACTCCCCTCACCACGCAGGAAGGGGAGTCTGGGGCTCGTTCTTTGCACAGCCCATATGAGGGCTGTCCCCAGCATCTCCCCCCTGCTTCTGAGAGCACAGAGGCTGCGGGTGAGTTGTCCATTTGCACCAGTGGTGTGAAAAATAGGGGCAGACTGAAAGGGCTGGTAAGGTAGGTGGCAAGAAGGACCTAACACTCCATCAGGCTTTCCAACAGTAGACTCTACCCAGCCCACTTAGACAAATCAAGTAACCTATGGAGTTAAAAACACTGAGTTATCCCATGAGCTGTCAGCCTCATTTGAATGCACTATGCTATTTAAATTTAAGTGTGAACTATAGTATATCTCGTTAAGCTCAAAGTACTGTTTTAATATTAGCATATGGGTTGGAGGGGAATTTTTAGCAAGGGGGAATTGTTGGGAGGTTTTTACTTTTAAAACTTGTTTGCAGTAAAAAGTTGGCCCTGAAACCAAAGTTTTCAATTTTGGAAATATTCAAGTAAACCATGTGTCATCACAGGAGAATCCTTGTGGACTTAAAGCTAAGTTAGTGCAAAAATGTGTCCGGCTACTACGTTAAATCTTTCTCTTAAAGCTATCCAACTAACAAGACTTCACAGTGAAAAATCTTCTGTGACAATAAACTCCAAGAAGATTCCCACTCCACCCCAGCTGTAGCAAACCCTTTGTGCGATTTATTCTAGGGAGACTCTTTCTTCCATCCT
>NW_009616055.1:78073-89575 GCF_000690535.1 Cariama cristata
CAGGAATCTTAAGTCATGCTTTTCTAGGTGGAATTCTTGGATTCACCTGTCTGATGATTCAGGGATTCAGGAATAGATCTCAGCACAAGTCTTTGTAGGACCATTTTTTTCCCCCTATTGTGATTTCTGGAAACAATTTTTTCCTGTGAAAGAATTGGTGTGAATACATATCCCATTTAAGAACTTTTCAAAAGAGCTGCAGAGTGCTCAAGTGCCTCTTAACCATTTCATCTAAAGTTTTCATTTTAAAATTAAATTTTCAAAGTAATTTAATCCTGCCCTCCCCCCACTCCCCCTCCCATTGTTCAGATTTGACTGTTGATTCAAATACTGAAAATCTTTTGCTAGGTAAAATGCCATCTAATCTGGCCAATGCTACTTACAAACTAACATTCAGGCATGGAAACTTACTTGGCTTCCAAAAAGATCAGCTTTTCAGAACATGGCAATGACTTGCATAGATAATATACATACTATTATATATAATAAAATAAAGATAATGCAATATAAGAGTGATGCTTGCTCTTACATGTTAAAGGTCTTAGATTAATCTTTTTTTGACTGTGATGAGCATCCTCAAGCTGAAGTTCCTGTAGTAAAAGATGCACACAAAAATCTCTGTGTAAAATTTGAAATCCTGAACCAGAAAGTTGAAAACAAACAATACATATATGACTTGGTCTCAAATTCACAAAGATTTGAGGAGCTGTAAAGGTCAGATATAAAACCTGATGTTCCATGATGTATCACAGGTTCAGAGTTTATAGCTGTGGCTCCAGCAGCACTTTTTGTTAATCCCACTCCAACTTCATCAATAATTCTGTCTGAACTACATGTACGAGTGCAACATTCTTTGAAGTCTGAAAACAAAATTCAGCCAAATTGTCTCTGGGCAAATTTCTGTCATCACAGAGCCCTGTGGAACTGATTTAAAGTCAATAGGAGCTTTTAACGAATAAGAGAATTGGAGTGGCAGGGGGCACGCAGGAGCAGTCTGTGCTACCCTTGTTCCTCACTGCACATTATACAATACAGGGTTTGTGCAGTGGGCAGGAAGGAAAAGAAATGGCTTACAAAGAACATCCACCAAAATGAGGGCTGGCAAAAAAGGAAGAAGTGAGAAAACTGCTTGTCCAGCTCTTGTTGTGCATAGGACCTGACACAAGAGCAGACATGCTGGGTTAGACCAGCATCCATTTCGCCTGTTACACTCTTTAATATTAGCCGTTAGTGGATGTTAATGTATGTGTATGAAAGAGGCATGTTCTGAAGGCGGCTTCACAGAGGTGAAGTGAGAATGAGCAAAACAGTCCACAAACTTCAATGCTCAATATATTGAACAGAACATTGCAAATGCTGCGGGCATACTCAGGCAGGCTGAATAGTAATCGCGCCTTTGCTTTCTCCAAGCTTCCGTTTGTGTTTCTTTTCTATCACAACTGAAACTGAGATAACAGTGCTGCTGCAGACTGGGAGGATATTGTGTCCACAATAGAAGTAGTGATGGTGATATAATAGCCTAGAACTTCTCATCCTATTACATAAGCACGTCATATGCTGTATATGGCAAAGAGACAACTTCACCTATCACACAACTGCAATTACCTCTAGGGCAGAAGAGGGGAGCCATTTAAAGGGGCATGACACTACCCAATGACTGAGGGTGAAAAGCAAATGTTATCTATAAAAAGGAAATTATGCAGGAACTGTTAGGTTTAGAATGGTTTATAATTTCATTCTGCTTCCACTAAAGTTGATTTGACTGTTTCAACATGGGCAGGGTTAGGCCTACTGTAATTTCTCAATGGAAGTTTGATTAAAGTATGACAGCTAATATTCTAATGGTAACAAAGAGCACTGCAGCAGCAATAGAGATTACAAGCTGTTAAGATCTTAGAATGGAAAGTTCTACTTAGCAGCCCTTGCTGAGAGGCAGCCATGGGGTGCAAGTCCTGTACGCTGGATCACCACAACCTGTTATGTGTCAGGTTTTTTGGGAGTTTGCCTGTCCAAGTACTGATTAGGCCTGACCTTTCCTGACATCTGAAATCAATCAAGAATGCAATTAAATGGTACTAGAGTACCTATAAGGCAACTATTTGACCATGTAAATTTGTAGAGATCTCATGTGTCTTGGGGAAAAAACAGGAATTACTCCTTGACAGCTGGTCACTGAATATAGTAAGTTTTAAAGCTATTATTTGTGGGATGTACTTACAGAGTGACCAATAAACTCAGAATTACTGCTGAAAATTCTGTGAAGTGCTAATGAAAAAGATACTTTTTCCTCCAAAGATGTTGAGTCATTGAAACTAAGACTTCTGCTAGACAGAGTCATTTTCAGTGGATTAGACAGAACATGCATTTGTTCAGAACAATCCAAACTCAAGTCTCAAATTGAATCAGAAAAGAATTTCAACTTAGCATTTATCACAGATACATATGCAATCGCCAGTTGCTTGCTTCTTGTATCTTATTGAGCAAGTAAGTCTTAAGCTATTACATTCAAATAATTGTTCATCACTTTGAGGTGAAAATTTTTGGAGATGTCTGTCAACCAATACCACTTCTCAAGTTTTTCCTTAAATCTTCCTTTCTTGCAAAGAGTATCAAAACTTTGAGAGCAGGTGGTCAACTGGCTTCCTGCACCCCTGGAATGGCACGCTGGCCAATGCTGTTTTGCTGATTTCCTGTAAGTCTGTTAGTTTGAATTGTCTTGTATATAAACTGAGATATCCAGCTCCTTAGGGACAGACAGATTTTTTTGCTAGATGTTTGCGTATAGAGGGGTTCCTGGCCTGTACTGCCATGCAAACAAACTAGCGGGAAAACTACATTTGAGTAAGTAGAGCTTACTTCCATTTTAAGCAATTGTACCTCCTCAAAGCAAATCAATGTTTGTTCTGTCCACATTACTGGTCTTCAATGTTTCATTTAAGCCACAACACAGCTGAGAAAAATCAACAGAACAGACCACGGTTTCTTATCATTGCAATGGTGTTCTTTTATGTTATCCTTTAAGGCAACCAAGGCCCACTGGAGAGGTCTTAAGTGCTGCATCTCAAAAAAGATCCTACTGAGGGAAAGGTGGCAAATTAAATAGCCATTTCCACTGCTTTAGTGGGAAATCCCTGGCTTCATTTCTTTCTCTTCATTGAATCAAGAAGTTGCTATATGTTTCTGGGAGGGGAAAAGAGGAATACTCTTAATGCAGTTTTCCTATGTCCTAGTTGTCAGTTGGATGAAAAGAGCACTTTCCTGAAGCTGTTGGTTAAATATCAAAGAGTGCCACCTGAAAAATCAATAGCTGAGAAAACAGCTCTGAGATATTGCCAAGCTTGCAAACAAAAAAAACCCACCAGAAGCCTGCATCTTAACACTTCCAGCTCACTTCTGAGGCCAAAAGCTGCAGAATATTTGTTGGCTTTTGGCTGCTTTTCTGAACCCAATAATAACTATTAATAGCTTGGGAAGTTTGGTTCAAAGTTTCAATAGTGTGCCTGAGTGCTGCAAGTTAATACTAGGTATGTACCCAGTTACATAACTTCTTCAATTCCTTGCTTTGCATATATGCTTCAAGAGTCTTTTTTTCCTGATGTTCTCTTCTAAAACTTAAACCCATCAAGTTTCAGACCTAACTGAAGTCAGGCTATAGTAGTACAGCTACAAGAGGTTATACTACCTAGAGAAACGTTTTCTCTGATGCAGCCCTGTTCCCATATTCACAGTAGCCTAATTTTTTTAGTTGTTTGGAGTGCCAAACACCCAGCCAGAGCACATTTCTCCTCGTGTGGTATTCCTCAATTGTAAATTCCCGTGTATCTTTGCCTATTCACAACTCATTATATAAGATTAGTAACCTAAATCATATGACACTGTTCCTACTCTTTGACTGGTTGATGGTTAGTGCCCTACTGGGGCACCAATACCTTATTTGCAAATAAAATAAGTTGTCACTTTGTGAAAAGCCAAACATTTGTGTGGGCAGATGTCTATTAGCACAAATGTTCATGGATTAATCACCAAAAGGGGTGTGAACACTTTTGAATAGAAAAGCAATTTAGAATTCGTTTGTGAATAATTTCGCTAGCTTTTCTTTAGCTTGGAGAAGGCCTAATGTTTTGCTGTGGGACTCACTGATTATTTCAGCGCAAAATGGAGTATTAGAACTGAAATATAAATTCAGTTTTCACCAAGATATTTACAAGTAAATTTGCTTCACTGTACTTTCAGGTTCTACTTTCTATTGTGCTGAGTCTAATGAGAAGGCATTTTACAAAGCATGGCCATGCACCGTACAACACTCTTGCAGCTCAGTGCAGAAGTCAAGGACTGTTCTGGGACTCCTTAAACTGGTCATACAACTTCTGTTTCCAAATCAGCACATTCTTCTAAATATGGCATCGTTTAGTGGTATATTCCCATTAGTTATTATCTGCAGATGGGTATATTCTCCACACTGCTTTGTAAGGTGATGTCCACCATTTTCAGCTACTCTTAGCATGCTTTACCTCAAAGATATCGTCCGTCTATCATTAAGTGCAGCTTTGTAACAGAAGCTGAGACCTCTACCTGTGATTTATAGACTAAAGAAAACGTTTCTTAAACAAGTGGCCTTGTGGAAACAGGGCTCTTGCGTTTGCAAGACATAAAATATTACAAGGACCCTGCAAGTTAAAACTCTTGTATTAGTTGTTTATTGCTGATTAGATAGCTTGTTACAGGTGGCTCTCTCCCTACTGCAGCCAGAGTGAATTAGAAAGATAAAACTTACTGCACATAATTTTAACAAAAGCAGATAAGCAAAAAAGCTGCTGGATTGATTGTGAACATCGGAAAAGGAGCTTTGGAAAAAACTTGGATTTGTATGAGAGTCTGTGAATTGCAGAAAACCATTTACTTGGCTTCTAACACTAATATTTTGAAAGGCAGTTTGCGAGTATTAAGTGCTTGATCTTTGGAAGAGCAAAGATTTACTTAGAACTAAAGGTACAGAATTAGATCCCTAGCACTGGAGATGTGCTTTTAAAGAAAAAATACTGCAGTTACATTTTAAGCACATATCTTACTATAATAACATATCCATTAGTTATAAACACCAACTGCTGTTCAAGCACAGCTGTTTACAATGGTAACATGTGACCTGACCTTCATAACAAATCCATGTAACTTAGTGAAGACCTAATGCTACAAATACAAAATATAAATGAGAAAAGGAAGCATGAGGCCTGACTAATACTAAGAACATCCCTTTTTAGCGTATTACTCTCTCTCTCTCCCCCTCTCCTTTTTTTTCTTGTATGATTTTAATAATATAAAAAAGAGCAGAGGAATTTTTATAAAATCTCTGAAGTTTTGCAGTACATGCATTTCTTTCCCTTGCCCATGGGTATCATCAGCATGAACTTACTTAAATTTTCTCAGCAATAAAGCACCATTATAACCTGGCAGTACCATTTCCTATGATGATAATTGCTATTGCAGTGTAAAAGTTCTGGCCCTTTTTTAGGAAAAATGACACCTGCTAAATCATGGGTGGGAAACCACCACTGAGAAAAACCCACAGTATAACATGCACTTGCTGGATCACATCACTGAGGTGAGCATCCTAGAGCATGATCAGAATCTAGCGACAGCTGCCCTGTGGAGAAAACATAGGGAATAGCTATGTGGCAAAAACTTCAGTCACCAATTAAAACAAAGAAACAGACAGCCTCTCTGCCCCCTGAAGGTGCAGTTCATGGGTAGAAATCAATGAGGGAGTGAGATAAGGCACACCAGAGTTAACTTGTAGGATGTCACCCTAACAGCTGGCCAAAAACAAATTAAAGAAGAAATGAGGTTGTGGGATGTCACAGATATCCCCATCTTCCACCCTCATGTTATTTTTGGCATAATGGTTTTGCTGCTTACTGATGAAACCCAGTTGTGATAAGATACACCTAGCAGCTATCCTTCCCTGCACCAAGTCCCATTGTCAGCAAAGAAATAACCATGAACTTCTTCACATCTCACCTTCTCCTGTGACATTCTTATACCTGGTAGGAAAAGGGCTAAAGGAGGAAAAATAATGAGTTCTCAGGAAATAAAAAATACAAAGCCATCTTGAGTTGGATGAAACAACTGTCTATTGCTACACACAGGAATAGATTATCACATACAGTTGTAAGATATTATTTAAATGCTGACCTGCACAGGAATGAGGGATGGGAAAGAACAGAATTAAACCAGGTCAAGTATGTATAGCCTCTTAAAGCCTTACTGAATTGAAACATCACACCCTAATTTATCTAATTAGCTAGTCAAACTCATTTTAGTAACCTAACAGAAAGAGATGCAGCTTTCTCTTTCTTTCCCTGTAATAGCACCTACCTTATCTGATACTAGTAAGAACTGTGTTTCTGGACTGTCAATTGCCAGGTAAGAACAGTGTGACAGTGCTGTGCTGCCTGCCGAGAGTGCTGGGGATATTTCCCCCCCCCCCGAGGATGGGGACCAGCGTGCCTCCCCGAGCCACGCTCTGCCAACCGACAGCTGCAGCGTACCATGAAGGGCTGCAGTGCCCTCGCAGCCAGTCCGCTCCTGCAGGCAGTGTGCACCTCCAAGGGTCCCCAGCGTGAGCCAGCTGGAACCAGTTGTTATGTTAAGATGGGAGCTTGTACTTAGCAGTGTTGTTCGGTTAGGGCACAGGCGCTGAATGAAACACAATCTGACTCTGAACGATTACTGAAAACACATGGTACTGGGAGTAAAATGAGCTAAGGAAATATTCTGAGTGGAAAATCAGAGGAGATAAAAGCAGATAAAATGCCATAGTTGAAACTGTTGAGAAATGTTGAGGACAGCTGGGGATGGTTTAAACCATCCTGCATGCTGAATCTGCTTGCAATGAATAGGGTCTATGTAACTTTGTATCTGATAAAAACTGCTTCCGAAGCACTTTATTGTATTTTTGCACAGGCCACAAATGGGCAGGGGTGCAAGGACTTTTCAAGTGAGAAATTGTCCTCATTTAATTGCATGAATGAGGAGTATGAGAATGCCATTTTGCAAAATTATCTGGTGGATATGGCAAGCAAATTTTCACACATTTTCAGGATCTCATGGTGTTAAAAAGCAGCTCCTTTCACTAGACACAATCGAAAGACAGAATTATATTGTTCACAGGCAGTTCCTTCACTCTTCCTAATTTTAAGGCAACTATTTGTATTTACTAAGTCTTGTTCTAACCACAGAAGAGCAGAAGAAGACATTAGGGTTGCAGATGGCTGGGAAGCAGGCTTTGCTGTGGTCCTGTGATATATACATTTCATTCTGTCCAGCTTGTGCATCTCTTTGAAGGACTGAACTGCACAGAGTAGTAGTACATGAAAGAATTGGTTGTAAGTCTTCAGAGAGCTACACAGAACACCACATAAACAGGTTAATCTGCCAGCTGGAGTCCTTCGAGAGGAAATTATTTGAGACTCATGAGTGAGCTTTTGTCTTGCAAATCAGAAGACAAAATATCGATCCCTTTTGTATCCATGGGAGAAGATTTCCCCCTAGAAGCTGTGCAGGGAATAACGAGAGGATGCTTTGGCATTAGCTGTGAGGGACGCTGTGTGCACACCCAGCCGCAGCCCAAAGTCTGAAAGGAAACTCTATCCTGAACATCCAGGCTGGCCTGTGCATTGCCCTGATCTGCTGTTTTATAAAGGTTTGGGATTTTGAGAAGTGTCTATTGCATATTTGTCTGGAGTGATATTCCAGTAGTGAAAATGGTTTGCTGTATGATTTCCCCCTTTTTTTTTTTTTTTTTGATATATTGGTTATACTGTATTTCTTCTTCTAAAGAAACTGTTCACAGGATTTTTTGACTTACTAAATACTATAATGCTTCATAAATTCTTCCATTCAGGTCTATAACTGAAGATAAAATGAATTATCACCTAATGCAAATAACGTGTCACAAACAAATCCTTTAGTAGAGATGGATACTAAAAAGCCTAGGGTAGCAGTTCACTCTTTCAGTGCTGGAACTGGGTTCTGTGGCAAGACTGACTGTGGCATAACAGGCAAATTTTGGAAACTCTTCAGGTGCCTAATTGCTCTAATACTACTGAGATTTAGGTGTTTATCTACCTTTACAGAGCTGACTCTACACAGTTAGGCTCTTGTTGTAGCACAGAAATTCTTGACTCAGTTAGCATTTCTCAATTTCCATGAAAAATATTAGTTGCTTTCCTAAAGAGATACTATCCCTGTCAGGGTCTGAGAATGTGGAGGCAGGAAGTATATCAAATATTTCATTCAGTGTGCTCTTGGGGGGCAGGGCAGGAAAGTGGTTCTCAGGACCTTTTGTGCAAGAAGATGGTGGTTAAGGTTACACTCCCACAGCTTATAGGAAACTAGTGGGCGTAAATCATACAGTTGTTTTGTGGCTTACTGCCACAGTCAGACAGGTGGTTCTTTGCAGCCCTAAAACAAATGAGGAAATTGGCTTATAATGCTAAGTATAGCTCATAGCTTCATTAACATTCCTTTACAGAAACTGCTAGGTAAGGACCTGCATCAAATTTTAAGATTTTTTATATATGTGTGTGTGTGTATATATGTATTAGCGTTTGACTTTCTCATGAGGCAGCTGTGAAAGTAGTGTTGAAGGTTCTAACACTTTTAAATCACACAGAAGATGACACAATTTAACCTATTTAGATCTTGCAAGGAAAGTAGAGTTAGGAGACAGAGTTCAGAACCCTGATACATAATGATCTGAAATCTCAGTCTCAAATGCTGGATTATTAAAGGGTTAAATGAGTGCTCTCATTTGAGTTTCCTCTCCAATATTTCTGGGATTATATTCTGCTCTGTTCATTCTTGCTTTCCCCAAGGGAATTATCTGTCCTTCTGCTGCTTCAGCCAAAAATTTTCCCCAAGCTGTTTTCTCACTATGGTAATGGTAGATGGTATGATTTTGACTTTGTCCAAAATACAGCCTCTCGGCTGTGTGTCCCCATCCTCAGCCCTGCTTTGCTGCCCCCTCAAATGGTGCAACAAAGCTTCACTTCCTCGGGTTTTACACTCACAGGAAAGTATGTGCTGGCAGCTTTTCTAGTAGCCAGCTGAAAATATTAACCACAGTTTGAAGCTTCTCAATTGTTTCTGCCTAGGTATGTTGCCTTTCATGTGTTCCTGTAGATTATATATCTGTGCTATGTATTTACAATGACAAATATACAAGAGTAAAAATTAGAATGTGTGTGATTAGCTGGACATGAGTCAAAACTGTTACGGTACTGGAAAGTCAACGTTGCACTGAGATAGATAAACATGATCTATTTTATGCAAGTTACACTTCTTATGACTACAAATTTATTATTTACTGGTTAATTTGGTGAGACAGATGGGTGATATCATGATTTGATAGCAATTACACCATTTCACAGAGTACTGAACCTTCGGAACAGATGAGTCTTGTTCTCTCACACAAACAATTCTTTTGAGTACAAATATGAAATCTCAGTCAATACCAGGGAATACAATACTTAAATGATGGATTATTGTCTTCACTCTTGAGGAAATAAAAGGTGGGGGGGGAAGTCGTTTAATAAATAACATGATTTGCCACTAATAGCAACAGTTCTAGGTGGAAGCAAGCTAGCTGCTAACTGTGTTCCTTTCTCAAAATGTAATACTTTCTGTTGGTGTTTCAGTATTTGAGATCTTTAGATTCTGTTATCCATGTACAAGTACATTCACTCAATATTTACACTGTAAGATATGCCTTCACCTTAGCATATGTTCTTTGGCTGATTAACTGATTCAAACTCTATAACTTGATCTAGATAATGTACACTTGGATACTTCAGTATCACCCAAGTCTGTTCACTAGTTTTTTAGTGCACCAAAGTGGCAAGTGGTGATTATTTAACGCTTTTTCTGAGTGTTTTCTGTCAAGGACTTACTTTTCTGTTCTTAACCTGAAGGATAGTAACAGGAACAATGCCAAGCTAATCAGTTGTAAAGTAAGTCTTGGTATTTATTATGTGAAAGAATCCAATAATCCTTTATGTGAAGGAAAACATATTTGTCTCAGAAAGAGAAACAGATTTTACAGAGAATTAGATCTATATACTTACCATTGAGACATCTTCAAATAGTCATTAATTACCTGGAATCAGAAGTTTAGTATTAATCCACTGAACATCAGACATCAGCACTGGCTGACTGCCTTGGCTTGCCAGAATGCCTGAACTCCTCATGTGTGGAAACTACTTCCCAGCTTTAGAGAGCAGGACATACTCCTTGTCTATGCTGCTCTTAACCACTCTTCAGAGACATTGTAGGAATAAGTACAATGTAAGGAAAAATATTACTTCTCATTAAGCATGCGATGCTTACACCTAAAACTTTGAGCAGTGAATAATA
Source organism: Cariama cristata (assembly GCF_000690535.1). NCBI lineage: Eukaryota > Metazoa > Chordata > Aves > Cariamiformes > Cariamidae > Cariama > Cariama cristata. Next base: position 88,484 of record NW_009616055.1, read on the forward strand.
CCTAATAAGAACTATAGCATGAAAATATAGAAGTAATATTAATAATGAACCAGACCACAGCTGTTTCAAACCTATCTTTATAATCTTATTTTTCCTGAGTGTGTAACTACTTATTTTTTCCATTTATATTTAATATTTTGTAGTGTCTCAAGAAACAATTCTTGATTGGCTAACAATCTTCTCTTAGCATAATATCAAAACACAGACACACAGAAAGCAGGATCCTGCTCTCATTAAACCCAAGGAGAAATTCCAAGGTGCTATCCATCAACAGTGGATAGTCCTGTTGATGCCAATGCAGGTGTTACAGTATGAACATTGCGTGTCAAAAGGGGACTTCTTCAACTGTTACAAATGTGCAAAGCAAGGCTTGCCTTTTCTTGCCTCACATATACTTAAAGGAATGATAATTGATTAACAGAAGATGAAATATAAGCAGTGATGTTCCTTTGAAACAAGTTATTAAATGTCAGGTGAGAGGATGAGGTGGCCTTGGGATAATTTTTGCTGCTATTTTTTTTTTTATTTTCCTCATTTGCTCGTTACTGCACAGACAACTGTTAGGAAAGGCTTTATTACAGGAGGTTCAGTGTCTTCTGTCATTGCTTTTTCAAGCTGAACTCTTCTACATATGTAGCAGATCGATAGAAGCAATTGTCAGTCAGTGCTGAAGACAAGATAAGAAATGCTTGTGGTGGTGGTATTTATGGTCTGCCAGGAAATGGCACAATAGACCATAGAATTCCACCATTGTAAAGAGTTAAATAATGGTTAAAATAACAGGAAAAATATTAAAAGTGTGTTTGTTAATAGAAACGGTGTGAAGAAAAGCAGTAGTGAATCAGTTCTTTTACATGTGAGGTTCCATAACAATATATGTAGAAAAATGTATTCAGAGGTATTGAGAAATTCTCAGGTTTATTAATACCCTGAGAACTTTCAGCATTTTTATTCTTGTCAGCTTTGTGTGAGTGAATGCTGCTTCTTGCTTAATATTCTTAGCAAGCTAAAATCTGGTAGGTTTTCATTATATTTCTGCAATGATAAAGAATCTGTGACTTGATGCAGAATCATAGAATCATTTGGGCTGGA
>NW_009616056.1:0-10508 GCF_000690535.1 Cariama cristata
TGTTCCCCATCCCTATCATCCAGCTCCGAGGATTGGCCGCCTTGAGGATAACTTGTCTGGCTGATACTTCCCACAAATAATCTCCCAGCTTCTAGCGATTCTTGAGCTAGAGTATTTGTATTCAATAATACATTGGTGTTTGTTCTGTAATTTTGTCATTTAATCCTATGCATATTTTCAACATGCACTGCCTGCTCTGAGAAGCATTTCCAAAATTTGACTACTTATTTTGTGAAATTATACTGTCTTCTGTTTGGTTTAGGTTTGTCATGAGGACAGTTAATGAACAGAACACTTGTTTTAATTCAGCAATTGCCACTTGGCAACGATAATAACCTGAAAGAGAAAATCTGTGCTTTTTGGCTCACCGAGTAATGTCATCATGGCATGACTGTGTTTGTATTTGTGTTACTTACTAATACTTATAAAAATAAACTAAGTTGATTTCAGCAGTTATCATATTTAGTATATAAAAGGGAATACATTTCTAACCAGAAGAGTCTTCCAGACCAGCAAAATGGATTACATTTAGTGACATTCCTTAGCCTCTAAAAGGTTCAAATGAATTACAAAACTAGGAAGAATGAATATTCTAGCTAAAAAAGACCATCTTGATTTAATAAGACATACACCCAAGCCATACAAATGTAAGAGTGTAAAAAGAGAGCAATTCCTTTGACTGGGAGATCCTGCTCCACTTCTGAGGGGAATGGAAGAATTATATCCTTCCATATAACCATGAAAATTCTGAAGCTACTCTGAGAACGATGGTGCGTAAATGCCCTATTTATGTCGTGTTTACTTCTATCAGATGTTCACATGTGTGTACAGAGCTGCAGGTGTGAACAGAGAAGCTGTGCCTATGACAGTTCCTGTCAGTATTTCATTATAGAAAGGCTGTCAGTCCTTCCTTATAGAAGAAATACAGTATGGCTGCCAAAGATATTACAATCTCTCTGTCAGTAATAGCTATTACCAAAGGATGACATTGGATAAACTTTGAGAATATGTGGAAAAGTGTTATCTGGATATTTTCAACTCATTTCTTTAATATTTGTCTCATATCTCCCTAATGGAATAAATTACTGGATTTAACATCATAAAAACAGGAATGAGCAGCAGCAAAGAAATAGTCCATACATTAAACAGTCATTTGCAATATATGAAAATAAGATGTTTGCTAATAATGCATTTTCTTAAATAAATTGAAAAGCTGCTATTTCTGGTATTGAGGATACTACCTTTTAGTTTTAAAAAGACTATTATTTTAGAAAATAAAGGAATGGTAGGTCAGCATAACTGGCATATACAGGAGATAAAAATGGAAAATTGACTAGCAGATCATTTCACAGAAAACTCTTAATTTTGTTTAAAATAGAGTACTTTGTAGCGGGCTTTCCCCCCACATTAACAAGAAAGCATGGCTAGAGAGGAAGAGCAGTTAGGGGTCCATTGAACCTTGACTGTTCCATACTGGCACAGTATTAGACACAAATCGTTACAGTTTAGTGCATCCTTAAACTATTATTACTGCTAGGCACCTGTTTTGAATTGTGCTGGGAAACACATAATATGGTGAGCTGTCATTAGATAAAAAGATAGATAAAAGCTAGATAAAAAGAACTGGATATAGTAACTGCTTCAAAATCCCTTTCAGACATCTAAGGATTGCCAAACTAGGCTGAAATGAATGGTCTGAGGGCCTACAGTTCCTGAGGAATTTAAATTTTGAACAAAAGAGACAGAAATGTATTCAGTGTTTGAAAACATTGATATTACTCATTGTTTTGCTTATCTCAATGTATTTTCTAGTTCTGATTTTTTGCCACATGTCCTGATCAGCTCACAGTGAGCATTTGATGCTTGCTATTTTAAAACCAAACCAAATGTTTAACACTACAAATGACATTTTATATCCTTGATGTGTAACTTTAAAGTAGAATGTAGATGTTTATGTCCAAAAAACCCAACATAGAAATCTCACAATTCAGAGCTTCTCAGCTTCACTAGGCACATTCCCAGTCAGTCAGAGAGTTTCCTACAGGATCCAGATCAGGCACTGTGCGTGCTCAGAAGTACGGTGGGATGGAAAGCTAGTTATTCATCTCATCTTTAACCTTTTCTGTAACCTAGCTGAAGATTGTTCAGAAAAAGGCTTAATAGCTCTAGGAACCTGACATAAACTCTAAAATATTGAAAAACTAACCAACAGGCATAAACAGAAAACTCAGAACATTTTAGAAAGTATTTTATGACTTCAAACAAATACAGGATAATGAGCTCTAAACCATTGTCCCGGAGGACGCTAATCGTAGCGAACATGTTTTTAAGCTTTGAAATATTGTTTAGCTATGCCCGTTTAAAAGATTTTTTTTTTAGTTCTCTGTTCGTAAGATTGCTTCTATCTTCACTGTGGTCACACTGCTTCCTTTCTCTACTGAGCAGTTTTTGGTTTGTGAGCTTTTTATGTTATTGATTTATTTCTTCATACTCCTTAATTAACCACACTGGTCTTACTTGCCCGCTTCCTTCTTAAACCCTTGTTGAGATCAATTTCAATTAAAGATGGGCTTGTGACACAGAATTCTGATCAGGATCTTGATGAGGCAAAGCTTATACTGTTTGTGTTCAGGCTTCTGGCTTAGGGACTTGCTTAACTGACCATATCCACTGAAGCCTGTCTTTCCTTTAAACCTTATTCTAAAAACTTAACATTAGATGAATGGGTCTTATATTATGGTCACGAAGCATAAAGCCCAGAACGAGAGATTTACTAAAAATCGTAACTATCAGAGTACTAATTTCACTTGCTACTTCTTTTAGGATTGAGAGATTACAGAATGTAATGCTCTTGTGTTTGTTCCTTAAATTCAGTATTTCTATTTCTATAGCCTTATTCCCAGTAATAGTCCAACACTTAAAAAAAATAGTGTTGCTGAAAACCAAGACATAATATTCCTTTGTTTGAGCATCATATGTAGATTATCTTCCTCACTCTTGGTGTAGGACCAGTTCTACTTCTTCCCTGTTTCATTTGGGTTTTATGGTTTTTGAATGAACATTTTGTGGCTTATTGCAGTTTGCAAGATGTAACTCAGCTTTCTTCACTACACCGTATTTTCTCCTCAGTTCTTTTAGGCTTTTATTTATTTCTAATATTGTGTATGAAATGGCTTGTCTTTTGTGGAGACATGGAGCTTCAATGTGTCCTCCTTTTGATGTGAGCTGCAAGCATCACAAACTTTTATATTCAACTTAAAAGAAATTCCGTATGCCATGTTACAGCTAAGCCTCTAAGCAATCTGTCCCCAGCTGACTTCAGTGAGTCTTCTAACAACAAGAAAATTATAATTTTTTTAAAAATCCTGTCATTTTACAGATCCCGTTTAGAGCAAAGTAAATTACCAGCTTAAAAGGCACAAGTAATGGTATCTCCAGCTTCTATGAAGAGGTGAAGAGGCTAGGGATAGGGATCTGTGACTGACGGTAGGCAGAGGAAGGAGAGAACTTAAAGCACTTTGTCAGTTCTTAAAGGTTCATCATATGGGCTCAAATTCTTAGCTACAGGTTCCTTCTTGGAAAAAAAGCTTTAGCTGTAGCCTTCTGTTTATTTATTTTCCATTCAATTGAAACAGCTTCTGATTACTCAATTGAAGTTTAGTGTCTATCATCAAATCTTCACTGAAGCTCTGAATACTTTATAGAGCTAAGTCTGAAAGACGATTCAATCTCATGAATACATTGTCACATCATGCGTAACTGATGTTCTCCATATTGTTCAAAGTAGAAAGTCCCATAAAGAGTACAAATACTACAGGAATTGTCTCTCTAACAAGACGTAGAGGTTTTTATTTTCACTTGAAACTGATCATATAACAGACTCCAAGCATTTTCCTGTAAAATGTGCTTTTGTTTTCCAGACTGATTTTGGTCCAAACAGATTCTACTTTCTACATTTCATTATATTTATGCCTTTACAGTTTATCACATTACTAATGCACAGTTCTACAATACCTTCTTTGCTTTTATTTTCATTTTTCCCAAATGGTACTTTACGACACATTTCATTAATGTATGCATTTGGTGAGACAAGTCCTCACTGCTGTAGTGTTTAGTGGATTGCTTCAGGGCAGGCTTAGCATATATTTACAGTCCTTGCTAGCATTTTAATCACTCCAGTGTTTCCTCATGACAAACTGCAAAGAGCAAAGGAAGTTTCCAGCTGGTTAGGAGTTTGGCTTCCCTTAGCTCATCTTTGATCCATCTTTGATTTAGGGGAAAGGCAATAGCAAAGGTTGCAGAAAATAATGAAGCAAGACTAAGGCTGGACACTGAGGTTTTGAGGACTAGCTTAAATTTGAGGACTGATTGTGACTTTCAGCATTAGGTAAGCTTGCTCTGATTCAGATACCTCAGTGGTTAGTACTGCTTTATTTCTGCTGAGTCACCTCATCAGTTTAAAGTTTTTAAATTACTTTTCATTTGAAAGAGTATGATATGTAGCTGAATTTTGTTTGGTGATGAAGTACAATGAATTTATGTGTGTGCAGATCCAAGGCACACATCCAGTTTTGCCCTTCCTTAATGCCTGAGATGGTATCCCCAGGACAGGTTCACAAAACTACAGCTCCTGTACATTGCATGGGAAGTGCCATGAAGTGTTACTCGTCTAAGAGTCAGATTCACAAGAGGGACACAAGCTGAGCAGAGGTAATCCATAAGCCAATGCCCTTGGCTGCTTGTTAACCCAAATTCAATAGGGTGTAGGCAGCAGATCACTTAGTAGCTCCCTGGGAGTGGATTTATGTTCAAATGTGTAGATTTGAACTTTGTTGAGGCACACAGAAACTAGAAGCAAGTTTCTCACTTCAGAGGTATTTCAGTCATCAAACAATTGGATCAGTGGGATCTACCTCTATTCTTCTGTTACCTTACAAAAAAGTGAGAACTGCTCAGTGGGCATTCACCTTCAGCTAGAGAATTAGTGTTCTCATCCTCATTTATGTCTTTCCATTGCCTTTACAGAGATCCAAAATGTTAAATTTAGAAGCCCTGAACCATCCTGCTGGGGAATCTGGAAAAGATATCCCCAACATGGTCCTAAACCGTTTATTTGCACTGTGTTTTTCTAAGAGCTACAACACATTAAATGTGTTTTATGTACTTTTAAATGGATTTAAAAGGATAAAGCATCCAATATTGTATGAAAAACACTGGGAAAATAGTTTTGCATCACACCTGACAAAAATGTAATCTTTTGAAAAGACTTATTTATTGATTCAGGTGATCATCCTTGATTTATCTAGATAATAGTTCATTGATAATATCAAGAATGTAGACTTGCATTCTTTTTACAAAAAAAACTGTAAAAGAATAATTAGATAAAACTTAGATTAACAGTTACTGATTATCATTTATAGCCAATAAATACATACCATGGGCACAATTGCCTCCAGTGGAGAACTTGCTTCTTGTTTAAGCATTTTACACATCCTGAATAATAACTGTGCTGTCCCAAATGTTCACATTTCACATCCAGGTGCAATCTGTTTCTCAAACTGTGGACTACATAATCACTTACTGAACTAATCCCAGCTCTAGAAACTCTGGAGGAGCAGTAGGGATGGGCAGAAAATAACTAAATACAAATCTCATGAAAACATTTATATTATTCTCACGTGTATTCCTGAGACAGTGTATGTGCCTGTTTGAGCAAGTGTTTGTTGTACCAAAGCGTAGAATATTCTTTGAAAGTTTGGCATATATAGTTACAGATTGCCTTTAGAAAACAACATTTTTGTGATCTGTGGCTGGTTTATATGCACAGCAGAGATCATGGTCACATAGGTGAATTGTAAAATATTCCATTTGAACACAGCTGAAGACTCTACAAATATTCATCCCTTTTTGATTGTATATTTATTCTTAATGTTATAGTTGTTCTTTAGGATAGCTAGCACTACTAATTTTGAACCTATTAAATTTGTAGGCTTACCATCAGTTCTCGGAACAGAAAGGTTTTCTAAATATATCGTTTAACAGATGAGGTCTATTTGTTTGTTGATTTCAATGTCTACTAGTTAAAATACTACATTAGGCTGACTCATGTGATGCAATTATAAGCCATGTTTATTCTAGCAGTTTTCAATCAATTGGTGAACTTCTAAAACTTTTCCATGGAGATGGAGATTGTCCAGCATAAACAATTTTAGCCTGTAATTGTTGCTCCTGCAGACTATTTGGGAGTAAAGTACAAATCTGTGGAAGTCAGTGCTGTAGGTCATGTCAAGCTGGAAGAAATTCAGGTGCTTTGGTGATGAGGATCAAAATTCAAAATCTCAACAAAATAAAGAAATAATCCAGAATAAACAGGATGCAATTCAGTGAAAACAAATGACTTCGAAAAGGAATAATAAACAACACACTGACTAGGCCTCAGTTCTTCAAAAAAAGGCCTAGAATTTATGAACAAAAAAAACAAGTAAAAGAATATCCCACCCTTACTGTGAGAAAAGGCATCACTTTAGCCTAGTTTTACAAACACAAGTGACATGCAAAATAACCCAACTGTTCCATTCATTACTGCCAAGATGCAAGCTGGAGAAGTGCACCCAGTCCTTGAGCATCACAGTTTAAAAAACTGTGGATCAATCTGGGAAGAGTCAAAGAAGAAACACAAAATAATTAAAAGGTGTAGAAAATGTGGCCTCCAAAGCAAGATTGAATAAGTTGTTTTGGTTGAGGAAAAACAGATTAGAGGAGATTTTATAACAGCATTCAAGTACACAAAATGCTACTGCAAAGAAAAGAAGAGAAACATCTATTCTTCCTATTCTTTCTTACTCAGGATAGAACAACAATGGCTTTAAGCTATAGCAAGGAAGATTTAAATACTAGGGAAAAATGTTCTTACAGTAAGGCTGGAGAAGCACTGGAATAGATATTTTAATAGGATATGAAATCTCTACCTCTGAATGCTTCTAAAAACAGATTAATAATCTTATCTGAGCTGGGAGAGGGATAACTGATTATGGGTGGTATTGGACGAGGCAACCTCTGAAGATCCCTTACAGTCCTATTTTATGTTCTTCTCTATACACAAAATTTTATCAATTAGAAGTACATAATTAAAACCTGAACAAGAAGGCATCCCATCTGATAATGAAACTTATTTAATGGAGGGACACTTGTATAACATTTGCTTGTGCTGCCACTTACAAACTGCCATTCTAAATCCACAGCAATTCAGGTCACACTTGGGATCACAGTACTTGTAAATGTCATTCTGGGAGACTGTTTAATTTGGCTCAACAAAAATCAATTTCCTCTCAACTAGTGGTATAATAAAAAATATGAAGGAAAGAAAATAAGTGCAATATGGTATTTTCACTAATTTTTGGCTGACCAACCAGAAGATGTGCACTTCCATTGCACGAAGTTAAGTTCAAAAATCCAGCGTAATATAACTGACAAAACTGCAGAGAAAGTACCTGACTTTCTTCCATGTACCTTTCTCTTTCCTTCGTCTTGTGACAAGGTTATCTTCTTTTTAAGAAAAGCTTTAGATCTGATATTTTAACACAGGTCTATTTATACTTACTTTTTCTAGGTACTGTACTTATTCAAGATTTACCTAGAATAGTAAAGAAAGACTCAGATTACTCCTTGACATGCTACCTATATTGTCTTTTGGTAGGTAAGCACACAGTTTCATAGACTAATGTGAAAATACACCAAAGAAAATGTATACTGTGGAGGAGTAAACATGCATCCTTGTGATAAGAGTGGAAGAATAAATGTATATCCTTATGACAGACACCCTGAACATTGGCAACATTGGCTAATACTCTACAGTACAGACAAGGTGTGTGGATACTGTATTTGGGTTTCTTGTTAGCTTTCAGAATGTCTTCCACCTCTCATCCCCTAACCCTCAAGCTCATCATTGGCACAGGGAAGTTTTATAAAGCACGGTAGCTGTGTTTTATTGATCAAAATATTGATCCCACAATACTGATCAATTAGTATACATCAATATTCTTATACTGTTGTGGAACAGCTCTGTCTTTCAGAGATACAACTGGTTAAATACTTTCTGTCAAAACTGTTTCTCCAAATTAATTAAGAATTAGAACTATGTTTCCAAATTAGATGAGAATTCCTCATGCACAAGCAATATGAATTACCTCTCTTTTGTTGCATCCATCAACATTTAAACCACTTTGTCCATATAAGTGTGGGGAATTTTAATGATGCTGCCTACACCCCTATTAAAAATATCTTGGGAAGGGATCTGCTTCCTCCACAGTGGGCACTGCAGCCTTTGAAAAACTCCTGACAAAATATCGAGGTGCCCTTGCATTGGTTGTTTCACTAGGACTATAAATGTCGTGACAGGGAACTGTGAAGGCCATCGGACTTAGGACTCCATATGAAGTATTTCTATCCTTTTGAGTTCCGGGTCAGGTACTCTGTGGACTTCAGTGCCTCTAAACTGGGGCTTGATAGTGGCATATCCTCAATTCTGCACTGGCAGTAGGCAAAGGTGGTTGGGAAAAAGGGAAATCTAGGGTAAGATGAGGGCTAGATAAAGTTTAAGAAAGACAGAAGACGGTACATTGAAGTCAATGGTACAACAGTGGACAAGAAAGTATGAGCTGTGTCAAGCTACTTCCTTTATACGGGCTTCAAAATTAATTTGACGTTGAAGCAAGTGCAAGTTCTACTTGAATTAAAACCTTAAATTTAGCATATTTATGCATGGCATAGGCGTTTAACATATTAAATCTCCATGGTTTTTCCCAAGTAAGGGTGGGCAAGAAACCTCCTCCACAGAAACAAGTATCAAAAGAAGCATCCCAGGTTTTCTCTCAAGAGCAGGAACTGAGTTTGGAAAAGCCTCAGATCTCTTACTTGGGCTTGGATCTGCAGGCAGAGCACACAAAGCTTAAGCCATAAGCTGAGTAACAGGGGTCAGTGGGAAGCTCTATTCCCTTTAGACCACTACAGGAAATGAAGGAAGGACTATGGTAGAGGTGGTGGTAGGTGGAAAAGGGTGTCAAAAAGTCAAATGCACTTGGACAGGAATAATCCAATGGGCCAGTACAGGCTTGCAGCTGACTAGATGGAAAGCAGTTTGTCAGAAAAATGCCCTATGGTTCCTGACAGACAGCAAAGTGACCATGAGGCAGCTGACCATGAGGCTTTCTTGTGGCCAAGAAAGCCAATGGCATCCTGAGCCACCCTAGGAAGAGTGTTGCATTAGGTCTAGGGAGATGATCCATCCCCTCTCTCAGGTTTGGTGAGATACATCTGGAGTGCTGTGTCCAGTCCTAAACTCTCCAGTACAGGAGACATGGGTGTACTGCTGCAGGTTCAGTGAGAGCCACAGAGATGACTAAAGGACTAGAGCACCTGTTATCCAAGGAAAGGCTGAGAGAGCTAGGATCATTAAGCCTGCAGAAGATTTATACACATATATCAATGTTTGGGTCAGGGATAATAAAGAAGATGGAGCCAGACACTTCTCAGTGGTATCAAGGGAAAGAACAAGAGACAATGGGCATAAATTCAAATATAGGAAATTCCACCTAAACATAGAGAAAAAAAAGTTATTTACTGTAAGAGTCATCAAACACTGGAACAGGTTACCCAGAGAGGTTTTGGAGTCTCCATTCTTGGAAACATTCAAAATCTGATTGAACACAGTCCTGGGTGACCTGCTCTAATTGATCCTGCTGTGAGCAGAAGGTGGGACCAGATGAACGCCAGAGGTCCCCTCCAACTTCCGCAATAACATGATTCTGTGCTTCTGTGAATTGCACTCTCTGCCCCAAGGGTAATGGATGCATCTTGTGCCTTCATTGTCCAGAATTGTCCCTGTAGTTATGCCAACGTGGTAGGCTGCCAGCACGAATTTTCCTGTATTTCTTTGACTACACAATTTAAAATGTGATGATTCTCCAGTGAAAAAAAGCAGAGAATCAAGAGCTGTTTTCATATGGAGCTTAAAATCTGTGAAGGATGGACTTCAGTTGTCATGACTGCCTGGCATTAGTGGTTGATCTTCTTGCCCCATATTCATGGGTGACTTCCATCCAAGACATTCTGACTTTTAAGTGTTTTGTCTGAATATGAACTGCTATTAAACTGGGAGAATATGTTCCCTCACATTTTCCTTTGCACATGTGTTGGTTGTGCGTGGCAAAGTTTTGATAGCTGAGGGCTACAGGGGTGGCTTCTGCGAGAAGCTGCCAGAAGCTTCGCCCATGTCCAACAGAACCAATGCCAGCTGGCTCCAAGATGGACTTATCACTGGCCAAAGCTGAGTCCATCACCAATGGGGCTAGTGACTCTGGGATAACATAGTTAGGAGGGAAAAAAAACCTGTGCAACAGCAACTGGAAGAGAGGAGTGAGAAGGTGTGGTAGGAGCAGCCCCGCAGCCCCCCCGGTGAGCGCAGCAGGAGGAGGAGGGGCTGCAGGCCCGGAGCAGAGATTCCCCACAGC
>NW_009616056.1:10732-29312 GCF_000690535.1 Cariama cristata
GCCCTGCGGGGGACCCAGGCTGGAGCCGTCTGTGCCTGAAGGGCTGCACCCCGGGGAAGGGACCTGTGCTGGAGAAGTTCATGGAGGACTGTCTCCCATGAGAGGGACCCCACGTTGAGGCAGGGGAAGAGTATGAGGAGGAAGGAGGAGCAGAGACAATGTGTGATGAACCGACTGCAACCCCCATTCTCTATCCACCTGCACCGCTTGAGGGGAGGAGGTGGAGAAATCAGGAGTGACATTGAGAGCGGGTAGAAGGGAGGGATGGGGGAAGATGTTTTTGGGTTTGGTTTTATTTCTCATTACCCTACTCTGATTTGATTAGTAATAAGTTAAATTTCCCCAAGTTGAGTTTGTTTTGCCTGTGATAATAAATGGCGAGTGATCTCCCTCTGTCCTTATCTTGACCCACGAGCCTTTCATTATATTTTCTCTCCCCTATCCAGCTGAAAAGGGCAGTGACAGAGTGGCTTTGGTGGACACCTGGCCTCCAGCCAGGGTCAACCCACCACGGGGATATATTTTCTTTTATTTTAGCTCTTATCCTAGGGCAGGAGGTAAAATACATAAGAAGTAGCTGAGCTAACATAATTTAGTTCTGGCCCAGTGGAATCACTTTGCAGCCTGTCTTAGTCAAAAGTAAATTACAGGAGGCACAATTATTGGTGATGCTTTTTCTAAATCCTGCAGGCAGGGAGTTGGTTTCATTGTCTTAGACGACTTAGTGATCTGATGAGCCCCTATCCATGTGGCTCCTAAATTTCAGTAAATTCATTTGGAACAGGTTTCTTGGCAGATCTGAAAAAGGTACTTAATTGTTGAAGATTACCAGCAATATCAGATTTTGTAGTTTAGAATTTGCTCATGTCTTTCAACTAGTGTTATCAGGTAGATTTTATCAGACCTTTAAAATGTTTCTCATCTCAGAATTTAGTTTAACTGCAAGATATTTGCCTTCTTTCATTCTTTAATAATTATACCTTTTCATACACCACTTTAAATAACTTAATAGTATGATATTTTTAAAAATTATATACTTAGGAACATCTGTCATTATAGTGTTTCAATAGTTTTCTTCCATTGCCATGGGCTAATACTCTGGGTCTTTTACTTTCATCATAGAGCTATTTTTAAGTTACCATTATGGGCTGACAATTTAGAGAGTAGCTGTTGCATAGTAATGAATAGGTGATACAGAATTTTTCTACAAAAAAATAATTGTTGCTTTTGTACAAATTATGGGAAAGTTGTGTTAATTTGTGAAAATTCCATCAGCAACATGTAGTGCTTTTCCCATTTTGTATCTGCATTAAAGAACTGTGTTCAGATTTTAATGGTGAGTAATCAAAGAGCACATTTGTCACTTAAAATATTGGGTTATTCAGATTGTTCAGATTGTTAGGTAGATTAATGTATTCAGAGACTGAAACTCAGAGCTCAGTTTGATACATGGGGATGTGCGTGACATCATAATTTTGCACGGTAGAAAATAATTACCACATCCTTACATGTTAAAAAACTTAGCAACTGCAAAACTCTGAACATGACTCCAATTTAATATAAAAATCAATGAAAAATATATAGTACTCTTCAAATATATTGTATTAGATTTACTGCTGTGATAAATATAAGGAAAAATTAAATATTAAAAATTACAAATCTCAAGAAAAAATAAAGAAGTATTTATATTTTTTAGTTTAAATAATCTATAAGCCAGAAAAGTTGAGTAATGCAGACTTGAGGTATTTTTAGTCAAAGAAACCTGGAAGACTGAGTTTCTAAGGGCTGAGGATCCACCTACTATTTGCAGGTAGAGTTTGCAACATCAACAAGAATGATCTGATAGCTAATAATGTCTTAAAGGAGGCTGCAGAACTCAGAAATAGCCACTGCTAAATTCTGCAAGTCTCCTTCCAGCCCATGTCTGGCTCCTGTTTGAACAGGAGAAATGTATTCCATTACAGCTACCAAATCTTGGAAACTTGGTGAAATCTGACTTTGTAGATATTCATTTTATGAAAGTCTGTATCCAGCGTAATTCCAAAGATCTACATGCTTTAAGATGATTACAGTCTACACGAGACTGGACTTTGTGTCTGTAGTGGTAAATTGGCATTAAATTTCAGATGTTTGGTGATTAGATAAACTATTGTGCAGCATATGTAGGTGACACACCATAAACAGATTTGGTTTATATATATTTATATACACACACACACATAGATATAGATACAGGCATAGGCATAGTTAGATATAGCTGGGGAGACATTTCCTGGTGATAGAAATTTATAATTAAAATAGAGAAGGAACACACGTAAAGAAAGAAAGAATTCACTTCCTCAAAAAAGAATTCTTTAGGGAACAACTCTTATTTTATGAAGATTTATTAATCCTTATTTTATGAAGGTTTATTAATTCAATGTACTAGCAGACAGGAGAAGAAAGCAGTCATTTCATTTGTAAGTTTTATGGACTAGATTTATGTAACAAAAAGAGAATATAATCCCGTTGTTTAAAAGGTTACATCTAAATTTTGACTCAAAATTGACCCATTAATAATAAATGGAAATTGACATAGAAATTGTGTGTGCTTCTGCTGTAAATATTTGATCAATATAAATAGTATTCTATGCTAGATTATGAATATTTAAGAATTAGACTTACCGAAGTCATCCTGCATTAACAGAATGAGATTGGGAAAATTAAAGAAATGGGCATTTTGGTTATTGCTTTTGGTTTAATATAAAAATAAATACAACGGAGAAGCAACACCTCTGATAGCATATATGAACAAGCAAGCAACAAGCCAGCAAATGGATGAATCACTGCAGAGACTCTGATAAAAATACACTGACCTCACTCTGACATTCAATCAAAACCTCAATCTTTTGTTGTTTGTATGAACGTTTCTTCAAAATGTGGTAATTAAAAAAACCCAAAAGTAATAGATTTAATTTTATGTGGAGTTGTTAATATCTCTGCTCAACTGATTCATTGTCTTACCTATTAGTGTATTAAATCACAGATTATAATTTACAGAAATTTTTTTGTATGTATGCATCATATTTAGAAATTTAGAATAGCATTTAAGTGAGTCCTCGAGTGCTACTGAGTTCAACCAGAGAAACAAGTCTAGAAATTCATATCTATTTAGAAAATGGAGAAATATATTCCAGGAGTTATGAACTGAGGTCTTGGACCTATTATTTGTCCAAGACTTCCTTGTCAACTTAAGCTTTCACATGTTAAGCCCATCACATGAAACCTAAAATTCAACACCCCGTCTTTATGCCTCAGGACAACTGATAAAAGACTACACTCAAACTGAGAAGGTGCCTAAAGTTACGTGAGAAGAAACTCATGGAAATGAAAGGGTCTTAAAACCTACTCCTCTTGGAATTTTGACAATCAAGCCAGAAATTATTTTAGATCTGTCTACTTTAGCAAGTACGGAAGTCCTCTAAGACCCAAATTCATCAAGGAAAATAGTTGGAGCTGAGGATCTGACATCCACGCTATATTTCAGAGGGCTTTTCCTAGGAGTAGGATGGCTTGATCCCTGTAATTGAATGTTTACTAGTGCTTAGAGCTTATCACAAGCACACCTTCCAGTTCAGTTCTACCCAAAATAAATTCCATTTCTGTGTGCATGATGTGAATCAAAGCACAGTCAATGAGGAAGCTTCAGAGATTCTCTTGCAAAGTGCATTCTCAGTATGTGTGAAAGAATGAACGTAGATTCATCCTTCATCTACTGAGGAGCCACAGAGTCTAGACTCCTCTCTTTAGATGAGTTGTCTATGTTCATTCTTAGGAAGAGCTGCATGGATGGTGGTGATGGTGCCTGCTATCAGAGTAAAGGGTACAATTTCCACATCTTAGATGACCTGAAGCAGTAGGCTACATCATCATGCTCCTCTGCTCATTTCATCTGCTCATCTGCTCTCTGATACACTCAAGTATGAGTTATTTTGCCACAGTGCCCCAGCTTTACCGTGGGAGAGCAAAATCCTTCTCTAAGGCAATACCTTGCAAAGAGAGGTTCAGAGTTAAAAACTTTCATGCTAAAGAGGGCAAGATCTCCCCGTTCTCTGGCAAGTAAAAACAATTCCTCAGTCCCAGCTTAAGAGAAAATGTCAGGAAATTTATTATTGGATGAGCTGGATCCTGTGAATGTATGTTAAGGAGTGTTCTTTAATTGCCTGCCATATTGGATCTGTCACTGGATACAAGCTTTCATTCACCATTTTTCTGAGTGGATCCTCATGCAAAGATGGTCCTGAGTGTCTAAGATTGAAAAAATTTATAGCATGCCCCAAACCAAACAAACTAGACACTGAAAATTTCAAAGCCAAAGTGGTAGAGGCTCCCAGTAAGTTCAGGCACGATCAGATTTGAGTACTCTGAGCAATGTTTTGGACTCTAATTTTGACTGTAGACACATTTATTTAAATGCTGCTTCTGAAAAAGGTGTGTAGTTTAAATATATAACAGTTATCCCTTGACTAGTTTGAAAAATGAAGCATTAATTTATAACAAGAAATTTTCTTTGCTTGATATTAGAACTTACATTGCCAAGTATAGCAGGGAGGTACAATTGATTTTTTCACTAGAATTTCTTAACAGCAACAGATGTAGTCAAGTATAACTTCAACCAGCAGTTCACCTTAACCTGTGGTTTAATCCAAGAAATATCAGAGGTGTGAATTATTTCAAGACCCCAGGACTGACTGAGAGCAAATACTGCAGAATCATTAGTATGCTGAATATGAATACATAACCACAACACATCATCTGCTTTGAAAGGTGGCAAATAGAAAATGTATTTTTAATTAGGCAATGAAGGGCAACTTTCATGCTGTCTGACTGTAGTTTAGGAAACTACATTAGGAGATTAGTCACATTAATTTCCTACCTTCTGAGACTGAGTCAAGGTATGTGTAAATGGGGAAGACTGGGATTACTTTCGACTAGTGTCTCTGCTGATCAGAACTGAAGCATGCAGCAGTGTGCTTTAATCCTGCCTCCCTCAGAGAGGAACTAGGCCATAGAGGCTGACAGACATAGAAGGGTCTGCTGAGGAAGGCTCTAGCTAGGGGTATGTCATGATGCAGACTCCAAGGTCAGTCTACACAGGCCCTTCCAGCATCCAGATTAGGTCCCTGGTACTGTTTAGTTCTGGTTTTTGATACTTCAAACACTGGGCATAGTTTCTCTCACTTCCCTTTTATTTCCTTTCTCTTCCCACAATTTTCCTCTTTCTCAACTTCTTTGTGTTGCATTGTTTGCCTCTTCGTATCCAGACCTTCAGCCCTCCACACAGGGTATGGCATGGCAAATGTGGGGTGCCATACAAATGGAGAGCATGGAGGAAGACTAAAGCAAACTTTTTTTGCCAAAGCTGACTGACATTGGCCTGGTAGTGTTGCCAATGTCTCTTGGAAGGTTAATCTTACAAGACTTTTTCTCCAGAGAGACGATTTCCTCTAGGGGAGTTAAGAGTAAGTCTGAATAGCCTTCTGGAGGCACTTCTTCATTCACTGAGGGTAGAATGTCTCTAGAAAGATTAACCCCACTTCAATGAAGTGTGCCTTTTTTCTAATTACCTTTATTTAAATATGCTAAGCTCCTGAAGTCAGGGACTTCCTTTCATGTCCATAAGCACCAAAAATACTTGGAAGTAGTAGCGTAAATACATATTTAGCTTTTATAATTAATATCATACCTTGTGGCAGAGTTAAACTCTGACTCAATGTTCTGGACTCTTTCCTTTTGAAGCCTGCAAGGAATAGACATGTGGTCTGGCCAACCCATGGAATAAACTCCAAGGGTGTGTGGCAGGAGAGAGCATCTGCTCCTTTAAGGGTGTATGGTCAAGGACCTTTTCAATGCAAAAAGGGGATAATAAAAAAACAAGGAAGCCATAAACAAGAACATACAGAGACACAAACCTGACAGACAAATGTAATGGAGACAAAGACAAGGAACAAATCTGGTCAGTCACAGTAGTTGGTGGGCTATCAAGAAGCTGCAAGCAAACCTGGACTTTACAACCCTGAGGGGGGAGGATGATGGAGGGAGCTCAATGGAGCTGTGCACACTGATGAGGGAATGTGCAGGGGAAGGGGGAGCAGGGAGGAACAAAGGAGAGAACTGACAGAAAGGGGTATAAAAGGGGCTGGTTGCCTGTAAAACGGGGCTGGTCAGCATGCTTATTGAGAGCTTAGCTGGCTCCCTGCATGATCTCACCCTCTGTCCCCCGTAGGTGAGTGCAGCCAGGACTAGGTGCCAGCTACTGGGGGGCTGGTGTGAGTGAGGCGAGCGAGGGGCCCAGCACTGGTGGCTGGAGCAGGATCGTGGTTCACAGCCCGTGTGCCAGGTGCCGGCTGGGGAGGGGGTGGGGCAAGTGTCTGTTTCAACCCCAAACCAGGTGTGCGTAAGGTGTGCATCTGTCATTCAACAGCAAACTCCAAGCTGGACTCACCAGCACATAGGAGGCCCCAAGTCAGAGCAGGAATATCGGGCGGGTAGAGAGTCCGCGGGGACGGGTGGGTGTAAGGTGTCTGTGCAATGAGCGTGTGAGTGCTTATGTCTTTTCTCAGCAAGCACTGAGCTAGAGCAGCTGGCAAATTGAGGACCCATGGGGTGGATAAGAGGGTCTGGGGTCCTGGCAGAGGTGTCAAATGGACAGAGGGGCTGTGCTGGTACTCGGGAGGATCTGTGACTGTGCGTGTGCTTGTGAGCCTGGAGAGTGATACGTGTGTGCGTGCCCACACTAGTGACCTTCAGTCTCTGCCAGCCCAAGGGGAGGAGGGCACGGGGCTCTTTGTGCTTATTGCTGATGTGAGTCCTGTATGCAGGTGCTGTTGAAGGCAGTGCCTTCTTGGCGGAGCCCGGCATGTCCATGTCCTCTGTGTGTGTCCTGTGGTTCTGGGACACATCCTCAGCTTCCCTGTTGGATGAACCTGCAAAAAGGAAAGGGGCAGCACCATCCCTCAGCCTGAGCTGAGGTCTCTGAGGTGGTGGCCACTACGAACAACCCTTAACAATAACCACAGTCAATTTTGAAATGCAAATTTTTGGTCATTAAATCTTCTGTTACTCTATGAGAAATAATTACCCTCCCTTTTGGAAGCAGTTTGAGAAATAAGTATCAATATTAAGTTACTCTATAAATTATGTGTATTCAAAATTATCTTTGGAATAAAGTCTTTAACCTTTCCAAGAAACATTAGTCTACATCATTTTTATATGTAGAAATAATTATACAGTTTCATATACATAAGTAAAAAGAAAAAGTAATTATTTCTACAATAGATCTAATTATAAAAAGGTTTTATGGAAAATGGAAATGTCAACCTTTAATTAAGATCATGTTGGACTCATACTCCAAAATGTCTGTTTAATCAGAAATAAATATTCCCTCCATGTACTGTATATTGAGGGCTTATAGTAAGAAATTATCACCAAAATAGCATAGGAAAAGGAAAGTTCCTACATTTTATAAGATTCATTCACTGTTGTTTCTGGTTTTATTAATATTTTGCTGCAAGAAATTATTATATAGATTAAATGATTCTATAGAAACTCTTTCTTGTTGGCTTCTATTTTAATTTCAGAGAACTATTTTCCAATTGTGCAGACACCACACACCAGGGAAAAAAAAATAAATCCATCTGTTGGGATGGCTACCTTTCTTAGTGTTCTGGGTCACCTAATGCTATAGTACATAAAAAATGGAAGAGAAACTCCCACATTCATCCTACCAAACCTTGAGCATCTCATTTAGGAACACATTCTAGATTTTCTTTATAGCTATATAATCTCAATTAAACTCCAAGTGAGAGGAGATGTACAGAATACAGAGATCACCTCCAACATATATTCTTTTGTGAATGCAGCCTACTGACATGGGATGAACTGGTGGACCAAGCCTTCAAGAACTGGTCTTGTAACAAATATACTAATCTTATCTGCTTTTTTGTTACTTGTTTCTTTATAAAATTCTATAATTTATTGGTAATTACAGATGCACAGGTGCAGAGTACACCTTTTTAACATGCAAGGGCTGTTACATGAAATGTAAAGTAGGGATATGTGTTTGTAAAGATGTTCTCTGATGGCTGGTGTTCATCAGCACAGGTCTTTAGCACTTCAGGATTGGCTGCAAAGCACCAGGGTCCTGGAAGCATATGAGATATTTAATTGACAACAGTAGGCAGGAATATTAACACTTTACAGAGAGATTACTGAATTTTGGATGCCTATGTGCAGAGTGAGAAAAGGGGTACGTATCCAAACTTTAGTTTAAAACTTCCGGAGCTGCCAGTTCTTAGCATTCCAGAAAATCAGGCTGGAGGCATATGAAACTGGGGAGCTGAATCTGAGCAGGACTACTGAATGTATCAATCTCTACTGGTAAGACCAGCCTTCAATATCCCAGCCCTCAAGACCAGTGGGGAAATCTGGAGAAAGAAAGACTTACCCTTGGAGGAGGAGGACCAGGTTAGGGAACATTTAAACAAACTAGGCATACACGAGTCTACAGGGCCTGATGTGATGCACCAGTGAGTGCTTGGAAGCTGGTCAATGTTATTATAAGACCACTCTCAATTGCCCTTGAAAGGCTGACCAGGAGAAGATCCTGAGGACTGGAAGGGACCTAATGTCACTCCTGTCTTCAAAATGGACAAAAAGGAAGATCTGAGGAACTACAGGCTGGGCAGCCTCACCTCAATTCCTTGGAAAGGTGACAGAGCAGGCATTTTCAAACATATGAAGAGCAAGAAGCTAGTTAAGTGTAGTCAGCATGGATTTACAAAGCAGAGCTCACGTCTGTCAAACCTGATAGCTTTCTACAATGAAATTACTAGCTCAGTAGCTGAGAAAAGAGCAGTGGATGTTGTTTATCTTGTTTTTGAGAAGATTTTCGACACTGCCTCCCACAACATCCTCCTCAACAAACTGGTGAAGTTTGAGCTACGTAAGTGGCATGAACTGTTGGACTCAAAGGGTCATGATCATCAGCATGATGTCCAGCTGCAGGCCAGTCACCGTTGGTGTAACCCAGGGGTCGATTCTAGGGCCAGTATTGCTCAACGCTGTCATTAATGACCTGGATGATGGAACAGAGTGCTCCCTCATCACGTTGGCAAATGATAGAAAACTGGGAGGAGCAGCTGATACACTGGAGGGTCGTGTAGAAGAACCTGATCAAGCTGGAGAAATGGGCTGATAAGAACCTCATGAAGTTGAACAAGGGGAAATGCTGAGTCCTGTTCTTGGGCAGTATCCTGAACGTAATTGGCGGGGATTTGGTATGGCGGGGGGTGCTTCAGGGATGACCTGTGTAGGAGGAGGTCAAGGACTGCCTTGTGCTGGTCAGCTGGTTCCAACCAGCTCAGCAACAGAAAAAGCAGATCCTCTGTGTGCCGAAACTAGAATCAATCAGACAAGTTTATGGTGCCTTTGCAAAAACATATTTAAGAAAGGGCAGAGATCACTAGGAGACACAAGAGAAATGCCAGGGCAGGAGGGATGCCAGAGCAGGAGAGATGCCAAAGGAAAAGAGAAGACAGAGGAGCAGAGGCAAGAGAGACCTGTGAGCTGGAGAAACGCCAGGGCTAGAGTCCAACTGTCTGCAAAGCAGCTTTGTAGAGAAGGCCCTGAAAGCTTTGGGGGACAACAAATTGACCAGGAGCTGTCAATGTGCCCCTGTGGCAAAGAAGGCCAATGGCATTCTGGGCTGCACTGAGAAAAGCATTGCCAGCAGGTTGAAGGAGGGCATCCTTCCCCTCTACTCAGCTTTGGTTGAGGCTACATCTGAAGTACTGTGTCCGGTCCTGGGCTCTCTAGTACAAGAGAGACATGGACATACTGGAACAGGTCCAGTTCAGGACCAGGAAGGCAGTTAAGGGACAGGAATATCTGACATACAAGGAGAAGTTAAGAGAGTTGGGATTGTTTAGCCTGGAGAAGACAAGGCTGAGGGAGAAGGGGAATCTCATCAGTGTGATGGGATATATAAAAACCCGATGGGAAGGTGTAAAGAAGAGGGAGTCAGGGTCGTTTCAGCAGTATTCAGCGAAAGGACAAGAAGAAATGAGCACAAATTGAAATACAGGAAATTCCACTTAAACATAGAAAAAACCTTTTTTACTGTGAGGGTGGTGAAACACTGAAACAGGCTGCCCAGAGAAGTAACTAAAAACCTGACTGGACACAGACCTGATGACTTGCTGTACCTGACCCTCCTTTGAGCTGGACTAGAGGATCTCCAGAGGTTTCTTCCCAGCTCAGTGATTCTGTAATCCTATGATTCTACAGTTAAAGTTATTAAAATGTCTGTTTCAGACATTCTGAAAACATTTACAAATTTGAGCTGAATGTGCTATAACAAAATAATCAGAGGATGAGGTAGTAAGCAGCTCAGTGTTTGGAACACTCTTCCATGAGGTGAAGACCTCTGTTCAGTTTTCTCCTCTGCTTAATTCTGTTTGAACCTACCATAACCTACCTCCCAAGGAACTCCTGTGGAAGTGTCCTTAAGCTTGATTCTGGGATTCATCACTGTCACTCTCTTCTGCTGGAAGTCTTTAATTTTCAGGTTGTGCTGAAACACTAAGCATTACTGAAATGACCTTGTCAGGCAGTCATTAGGATAGTCATAAGAAAGGAGTTTCACAAATGAGTTTCATTTCCCCTTCTGAAAAGTTTTTTTTCCACAAGTAAGTGGCCATCAAGGATGACTGGGGATAACCCACTTGATACTTATCCTGGTAGAATATTCTGCTAGGAGCTCAGAATGCAAGTTTAGTTTACCATCACTGAGAAGGAGTAAAATCCAGATGCCATGCATATTGGACATGTTCTGTGACCACTAAATGGTTGTTCAAAAGGAGATTGCTTATATTATCATCTTCACTGTGGATTTAACTTTCCTTTCATTTGTTTTTCTGGAAAAAGCCTGTAGGGGACTGGGCCATTGAAAGCAGGTCAGGGATTGGACCACTTTTATTGTCATTGGCAAGGAGGGATGTATTGCTTTAGGAAGAAAGGACGAAAACAAGTTTGATGACCTTATTTTAAACTTCTTTTTATATACTTGAGTGCTGAGTCAAAGAGTCAGCTGTGAAGATAACTATAACCTGAGGCTCTTACTCTATAAATTGGTTGAATTCACAGAGAATGGAAAAATTAAAAAAAAAACCAACCAAACAAACAAAAAAACCAAACCCAAAACAAACCACAGACCTGTGATTTTCACTCAAGGTTTGCTGAGTGCTGTGGTCAACTGAAATGTTATTTTCCTTTTATGAACAACATTACAACATGACTACCATAGCACTTAAACTTATGTTGGCCTTGTGTAGAAGCATTGATGGCAATTCCACTTCCATTGACTAGAAATTAATCAGTACAGAAATGGCTGTTCTTTCTTCCTTCACCAAACTAATTCAGAGAGATACTAACAACAGAACATTATGTACTTTTGGCATTCCTTTTCTCTTTCCATCTGATGGCATTCGCTCACAAATGTAGAGAAACTGATTTTCTATTAGCTGTTGCTAAACACATCAGCTACAAAATACACTAAGATAGCCATCAAAATCTTAAAGTGAATATGAAGACAGAAAATGTATCACAACAGAATATGTTTTTAATTGTATATGGGCCTTCAACAATAAAGAAAAGAAATATCATGGCTGGAGTTGCCAATATTTGGCAAGTAGATCACACAGGTGGAATGATAAAAGCACTGCTTATAACCATAGACAAAATTAGATTATTTGGTGGAGGAGATTGTATTTGATATCACAAACACCACTGTTACATTCAGAAGGATATTGGAAATCTAGTCTTAATTTTTCTATTACTTTTACCATGCCAAAAAAATGCATCAGCATTTAATCACATTCCTCTCAGATTACTGAACCTTTCCCTGGGTGCCCAGCCTCTTGATAGCTTTCTTTGGAGAAGGGGCATGTAATCTCCTGCACTGATTGCTTTCTTGGGTGTCTGCACCAGTTCCAGAAGGGGGAAAGAAATTGTTTTTTCACAAATCCGTTTTGATGGGAAGGAGTACTTTTCTCCTCACCTACAGCTGTTCAAGGCACAAAAATATGCATAATTTGACATGACCATATGATATGGTCATATGCATAATTTGATATGATCAAACAGATATTTATTTTCACCCTGCATTAGTAAGAGTACTGACTGGACATAGCCCCAGAGGACATACAAGAAGTATGTCATATATAAGGACAGGCATCAAAAGAAGGTCATAAAAGCATAACTTGGACATCTAGGGACAAAAGCAAGAAGGTCAAACCTCATGTGCAGATAAAGTTAGCTATCTACATTAAGGATAAGAAGAAAGGACTCCACGAGTGTGTTAGTAATAAAAGGAGATTCAGGGAAAATATTGCATCTTTTTGGATGGGGAAGATCTAGCAATGGATGATACAGAAAAGACTAAAGTACTCAATACTTCTTTTGTCTCAGTCTTCATAGTCAAAATTGGCATCCAGCCCTTCTCATGTACAGTCTGAGATTGTAGAATCATAAAATCGTAGAATGAATTGGGTTCGAAAGGGCCTTTAAAGGTCATCTACTCCAATTCCCTCTGCAATTATCAGGGACATTCGCAACTTGATCAGGTTGCTCAGAGCCCTGTCCAACCTGACCTGGAATGTTTCCAGGGATGGGGCATCTACCACCTCTCTGGGCAACCTGTGCCAATGTTTTACCACCGTCATTGTGAAAAATTTCTTGCTTATATCTAGTCTAAATCTGTCCTTTTTTATTTAAAACCATTACCCCTTGTCCTATTGCTACAGGGACTACTAAGAAATCTGACCCCATCTTTCTCATAAGCCCCTGTTTAGGTACTGGAAGGCTGCTCTAAGGTCTCCCCAGAGCCTTCTCTTCTCCAGGCTGAACAACCCCAACTCTCTCAGCCTGTCCTCACAGGAGAGGTGCTCCAGCCCTCGGATCATCTTCATGGGCTCCTCTGGACTCGCTCCAACAGGACCCCAGAGCTGAAGGCAGTACTGCAGGGGAGGTCTCACCAGAGCGGAGTAGAGGGGCAGAATCCCTTCCCTTGACCTGCTGGTCATGCTGCTTTGGAGGCAGCCCAGGGTACAGTTGGCTTTCTGGGCTGTGAGCACACATTGCTGACTCATGTCCAGCTTTTCATCCACCAGTACCCCCAGATCCTTCTCCTCAGGGCTGCTCTCAATCCATTCATCCCCCAGCCTGTGTTGACACTGGGGCTTGCCTTGACCCAGGTGCAGGGCCTTGCACTTGGCCTTTTGATCCTCGTGAGGTTCACGTGGGCCCATTTCTTGAGTGTGTCCAGGTCCCTCTGGATGGCATCCCGTCCCTCAGGCATGTCAACCGCACCACTCAGCTTGGTATCCTCTGTAAACTTGCTGAGATAGAGGGGCAACTAGCAGTCAGGGAGCAACAGGTTAGGGGCTACTTAGGAGCTGGTAGTAGTGAAATTCATGGGGCTGTATGAGATTCAGTCAAGGGTGTTAGAATAACATGTTATTGTAAGGAGGTTGACTGTCATCTGCAGAAAGTAGATGACAACTGGAGGAATTCCCTGCCAGCTGGAGAAAATCTAATGTTATGCTTATCTTCATGAGAAGTAGGAAACACCTGGGGAACAATAAGCTGATCAGCCTCACCTCAGTCCCTGGAAAAGTCTTGGAGCATGTCTTCTTGCAATCCATTTCCAGTTGGAAGACAAGAAAGCAATAAGGAACCGGCAGCCTGAATTTACCAGCTGCATTCCCTGCTTAATCAACATGATTGTGAGTAGGTTAGCAGGTGATGATAGATTAAGGGGCTTGGATGGAGGGCTGAACTGTAGGGCTTTAATCCAGAGGGAATTTGAGAAGCCTGAGGACTGAGTCAAGAGAGACCTCACAAAGTTCAGCAAACAGAAGTTCAAAGTTCTGCTCCTGGGGCAGAATAACCCCATAATAATAATAACAGATTGGGGAGTAGCTGGAAGTGGAGCAGCCTGCTGAAAGTGATGTGGAAGTTACAGTGGATGTGGGGTTGTGTTACACTCATACCATGTAGATACTAAGATTAAAATGAGTCTTTCATCTCTCTTCATGAAGTACAGAACAGTACTGATCATGGCTTTGGTAATGTCAATGTGAAAGACACTTATCTGATATCTTGCATTTCTTCATTTCCTGTGGACTTTTCATGTCATTGGACCGGTCAGTAATATTTGTATTAACTTTAAAAAGTTAAGTTCTTACCAAAATAGTCATCACTTCTAAATTTTCATTTAATATCCACATTAAAAAATGGAAAATTATTTTAATTTACATCTTGAAACATACCTCTAAACAAGCAAACTAAACAGTTTTGAGATTCAAAGGCCAACACAGGCATGCTATTTATTAAAAGCCTCAGACCTCTGAAGAGGAGGCCTGGACTAGACTAAATCCCAAACTGTGCTCAGGAAGTGCTTGGGGCAGTATGGGCTGGTCGAGGCTGCCAGGTGTGGTTAAAACAACTAAGTAGTTTAAGCAGCTGAGTCACCACACCTGTTCCTTTTACCTGCCACTTAATTTACTAATATAGACTTAGCAAAAAGGGCTGAGAAGGCCCAGTAAAGAAAACAAATCCCAGTAGGCCACATGGCAAAGGAAGCTTTAAAAAAAATAGGAAAAAGAAAGTCTGTAGTCCAGTACTACATCTGAAGTATGAAAGACTTTATATGTAGAAAAGAAATTTTTATTTATTTATGTTTTATGAACAATGAAAGTGGCAGGATGAAACAGTTTCAGGTCACACCTTCATGTGACCCAGACAAATTATGTCTAACGGTCTTAAAGAAAGGAGGCAGAAAGCTCTGCGAACATTATACAGTTTAATGAATGATACATTAAGAATTAATCTTTGAAAATGGCAAAAAAATCTGGAAGACATCTGCTCACATATCTAATATTTAGGTATGGTAAAAAGGGTGAAATAGAGCATCGCTTCTGACCAATGTAGTAGCTAATTCAGGGCCAGCAACAAAGACTTAGCACATATCTGACCAGCATAGAGTCACTAACTATATACTCACACTTGAACCCTTGCAAAAGGTTCAAAGGACAGTCTTAAAAGAGGTCAGATGCAGGGGAAAAAAAAAAAAAAAGCCTTGTGATGTAAAGCTTGAAAAGCACACTCTATCCAGCTAGTGAGAGAGAAGCTACGGAGGTCACTTGTCCATAACAAGTAATGGGTGCTTACCCAGTGTGGGAAATAGGGAAGTTTTTCAGTCCTACAGAAAAGACCATGAGATAGCACAGCCGCTACAAGTTGACGCTGGGCTACTTCCCTGAGGATGAAAATTGAACATCGAAACAGTTCATCACAAAAGGTGGGGGAATGGTAAGCTCTCACAAAGATATTGAATTTCATTTTAAAAGCCAGCCATTGATCCATCTCCTAGGAGCAATCCTGTAGTCAGTGTTCAGAACGAGCCTGCGCAGATCACCATGCAGTCCCATGGCAACACTTGAGTTTCTCTGTGTGGAGCTGCCCTGGTATAATGACATGACGCATCAGACTGGGTCAGAGTCCTCAGTGTGTGTCCTGTCACGCCCTATGCCCAGATCTTGGCCAGGAGCCCAATACGGGCCAGTCTCTCTGGAGCTACCAGAGCAAAATGTAATTCATAGAATCATAGAATCATAGAATGGTTTGGGCTGGAAGGGACCTTTAAGAGTCATCTAGTTCAACCCCTCTGCAATGAGCAGGGACATCTTCAACTAGATCAGGTTGCTCAGAGCCCCGTCCAACCTGACCTTGAATGTTTCTACCACCTCTCTGGACAACCTGTGTCAGTGTTTCACTACCCTCATCATAAAAAGTGTCTTCCTTATATCTAGTCTAAATCTACCATCTTTTAGTTTTAAAACTATTACCCCTTGTCCTATCACAACATGCCTTGCTAAAATGTCTGTCCCCATCTTTCTTATAAGCCCCCTTTAAGTACTGGAAGGCTGCCATAAGGTTTCCATTCCCAAATCCAATTCTCTCTCCTCTCTTCTGAACTAATAAACGTTTTCTGGTTGTCCAGGCCTAAGTCTCCCACCAGCCTCCAACACATTGTTGCTGTCCTAGGATATTACTAACACCATTAGCAAGCTGTTAGTCAGGGTTCCTAGTGAAGGGGTTTTGGCAAACCCAGAGGTTTTGCCTGTCATAGTAAACAACACAGATTGACTGACATTGCATAAACTGAAGGCCAGCTGACACATAGAGTTCAGTTCTCATCTCCACAAAACCAGGAGGTAGACACATCTGAACTACATTGGGATTGATCTACAGCGTGTGATAACTCCTGAGCTGGGCCTAGGACACTGCTGTTATGCCCAGCCATGCCAGAGCTAATGCCAAGAAATTAACGATGAGGAAAATAGCACTTGGATCTGTGCACTAGCCTGTTTAAAGATCTAAATGCACATATAGAGGTAGGCACAGTATCTCAGCAGCACAACACTAACAGCCTCAACACAGCTTTACTAAATCACAGTGCTGAAAAAAAATCCAGTGTGGTTTTTGACTTGCCTTCTCTGGCTGAAAGCAGAGGGCCCAAACTTGAAATGTTATTCTGGACCGCAAGCTTATTAGGAGGGAAATATGTGGTATGAACAATTTTAGTGCTATCCAGCTGTTCCTTTTGCCTTAGTCTTCCATTCTATGAGTGCTTGTATACTAATATAACATCATAAAATATATGAGAAATAGCTTGGTGAAAGAGTATGCCAATACACCAATATTTGATAGTAGATGAAACCCTGAAACAGGAAAAAGAAGCAGAAGGCTGAGCAGGGACTTCATAAGAATATCAAAACCAAGAAGTGAAATACAATTTCAGTTCAGTTGCTTTGTAAATAAGATAATTGCTGGGATACTGGAGATCTGGGGATGTCCAAGTAATTGCATGCCTAAATGAGCAGAAAAAAGGGTAAAGGATTCAGCCAAAATAACGTGTAAGTAGACTCTGGACGAGGAGATGTGGGAGTCTTGCCACCAGCTGGTCAGTTCTGAAGATGTTATGCCTTTCCAAGACCATGTGTGTGAGGAGAAAAACTGCAGTTATCTGGAAAATATGAGGAAAACAAGCCTGCCCAGAAATGCATGCATCAGAATCCCTTGGGGTGTTTGGATGCATAGGTAGTAACGAAGTCAGACAACCATCTTACTCAGTCTGCCCCAGAAGTTATCAAAAGAAGAGATGACTACATCATTTCCATTTGTTATTTGACAATCTAGTCTGATGAAATGAAAGAAATCACCAAAGATGTCAAATTCAAATGTATAGTGCTTCAAGGCCATTTTTCATTTGTACAAACCCCCTCCCCCAAACAAATAGCTTTCTTAAATGCAGAAGAGATGCAATGGAAAGGATTTGACAGCTCTAAGTAGCTTAAACTCTCACTAGAGCAAGAGCGGACCTCATTGTTCAACTCCAGACCACTGCTGAAGTGCAGAAATTTCCTGTAAAGTTTGCGAAGCAGCAAAAGGAATTCAAACGTACATCAGTGTAAACACATTTTCTCAAAATCCTCCAACTCATCAGCTTTTAAATTCTTTTCAGTCCTTCTAAACTCATTACAAGGAACTAATTTCCGATGGATCAGAAATCACAAAAGAAAACCAAAACATACTAACATGTCTCTGCAGTTATTTCTGTCTACTTTCCCCGAAGACTAATCAGCCTATGAATAATACACATGCTCATTCCAAAGATGTACTTCATCAACTCTGATAAAGACAAAGTTGTCTATGCAGGGATTCAGTCTGAGATGATGATATCTAAATTAATAGGTGTCTATAGGCACATCAAGAGTCTCATTTCTTATTACAATCAATGGAGGTATTGTTATTGGTGCAAGGAAAACAATTCAGCTCATCCTTCAGCAGAGATCTACAAGGAAATTCAGCTACCCAGACACTGATGTCAAGCATCATTTTAGTTGGTGTGTGGTGTAAAATCTGGTTTCCAGCTGTCTTTCCAGAAGGATGCAAGTCCCTTGGTAGGTGTCTTGCACAGTCTGAACTGGCACCAGGGGACTGTGTAGTGGCAGCTGAATCCTGCCCATAATGCTTGGTCAACTAACTCACTTCATTGGCTGGAATGGAAACTTCAACACATACAGCACACCTAGCTACCTAAAAGGGAATTTTGAACTGAATCCTGCCTCCAAAAGTTGTTATGGAAACTCTGTAGGTGATAAGCAGCACATGCATTGGAACAGGCTCCCCAGGGAGGTGGTGGACTCACCATCCCTGGAGGTGTTCAAAAAACGTCTACATGTGGCGCTTCGAGACATGGTTTAGTGGGTTTAGTGGGCATGGTGGTATCGGTATACGGTTGGACTTGATGATCTTTGAGGTCTTTTCCAAACATAATGATTCTATGATTCTAAGATTCTATGCTGTAGACTAGACTATTTGCTATTAGCTGACATGTGTAGATGAAGTATACAGTTACATGATTTCAGCAGAAAAATTAAGACTAAGTGAGATCATAGAATCATAGAATCATTAT
>NW_009616057.1:0-247 GCF_000690535.1 Cariama cristata
ACCACCCAACCAGGATGAAGATGCAGATGCAGTGTTCTACAGGGGGCTGGCACAAGTATCTCATTCGCTGGCCCTTGTTCTCGTGGGGGACTTACCAGGTTTCTGCTGGAAATACAATTCAGCAGAAAGGAAACACTCCAAGAGGTTCCTGGAGTGTGTAGAAGATAACTTCCTCATGCAACTGGTAAGTGAGCCTACCAGGGGAGGTGCCCCGCTGGACCTGCTCTTTACAAATAGAGAAGGACTG
>NW_009616057.1:587-809 GCF_000690535.1 Cariama cristata
TAAGGTACAGACAACCCACGAAGAGTACAAAGATGTTGTCAGGGCATGCAGAGAGAAAAAAAGGCAAAAGCCCAGCTTGAGCTCGCTGTGGCCATAGTCATAAGAGACAAAAAAAATGTTTATACAAAGACGTTAACAACAAAAGGAGGACCAAAGAGAATCTCCCCCCTTTACTGGATGAAGAGGGGAACATTGCCAGCAAGGATGAGGAAAAGGCAGAGG
>NW_009616058.1:0-11319 GCF_000690535.1 Cariama cristata
AGAGCGTCTGCCGCCCGTTTTAAGTGCCTTAAACGGTGACAAGTACATAATCAAGTTATCCCTGTAATATCCCAATTAAGATTTTTCACCTGATAATTTCTTGGGTGAAGAGAATGCAGAACAACAACAAAACCCTGCCTTTACACAGGTTTTTACCGTGTTTGTTATAATGGCTCCCTCTGTCAAAAATTCTGCTGGCCTACCCACGGCCTTATGATACAGAAGAAAAATCTTTCCTGGGCTGGGGCAGACCCTCTCTGGGGACATCCTGGAGGTGTTTCAGCAGTCAGCCACATATCGTCTTCCTTGTGCAATGACAAGCCTATGGGGGCCTTGGAAGAAGCAGAGACTGAGCAGTTTCTAAATTCACTAGGCTTTTTTGAGAGAGAGTTTTCCAAAGACAGGGAAGCAAGGTGTTTTTGTGCATAACCAACCCGGTGATGCTGGACCATGAGAAGGTTGTAACAGCTTGCTACTTTGCATTTATTAGGAGCACCTTTTTTTTTTTAATTAGTATGTGTGTGATAAAGGGCAGAAGGACTGGGCATTCTTCAGATAAACAGCTAGCCATTTCAAATAACAAACCAAAGAAGCAATTATAAGGCTTTGGCAATAAAAGCTTAACAGATGATGCACCGACAAACCACTACAATTACAAAACATATTTCCAGCTAATATGGTTAGCATAATGTACTCTGCAAGCATTAATGTATTATCAAGGCAGCTGTAAATCACTTTATCAATTATTGAACCACAATAAAATATTTATAAATGGGCCCTTAATATCAAATGCAACTGTGATACTTTTAAACCGTGGCAAACGTAAAGGAATGCGCTTATCTTTTCATTAACAGAAACTTGCGGAGTGTTAATAAACAGCTTTCCCTTAACTCATGATTTGCTTGCTTTGCATCTTCAGTAGTTCTGGCTTAGTAGAATAACACAACTGAACAGTGACCCTGTTTTGCTATAGTCTGTGCAATAAAACAACGCATTTATGAGAGCACTTGGATATTGCTGTGAGTTAGAGCTATCAGGAGTTAAAGAGCCTAGCTAGTTTAAGAGGTTCCTTCAACGAAGACTGCTGGGACTGAGGACATGGGGTAAAATTGCCAAGTGACCTTCTGTGAACTCTTTCTGGTCTTGTTACAGCGAGAACTGGTTTGCAACCTTTGCATTTTTCATTTAATGTTGGGGCAATCAGCAGAACACAGGAGAATATTTTCAATTAAACGTGTGTGTCCAGAAATACTCGGTTTCAGCTAAATCAAAGGTTTCTAGAAAAGCACCACCCTGAAAAGCCTGAGGAGGTCCAGGGTGCTTCCTTTGGCCCACCTGCTCACTACCTGACAAAAAACACAAAGCAAGAATACAAAGTACCCAGGGTAAAATCTGGACTTTCATTCTGAAAAGGGAAATTCAGCCAGAAGTCTGTCTCCCAAAAAGCCTTTTCAAAGGTTCTGCTTAAATTCTAGTGAAAAAGGAAGTCATTGTTGAAGCCTCAAGAGTCAGCACCACTGTCCAGCTACAGTAAAAATGATTATCAAGTGAAAATGATAATAGCAGCAGTTAATCAGGTGTCCCCCGAGTCCCTGAATGGAAATCATATACTCGCTTTTTAATGTTACAAGGTTAAAATTTTGAGGATATTCTTTCATAGCAAAATTGGAAGAAAGCACTCAGGCTACTATTATATCGCCCTTGATGCTGCTGATAACAGGACGAAAGTGAACTAAATTACCAAGTGGCCTCCTTTGAAGCAAGAAATGACTAACTGCATTTTTTAGTAGGAATCTGCCAGTGTTTTCAGCACAGGGAGTGTGACAGGGCTTTACTCATCCTGCTCTCAGGCCAAGAAATCTATTTTGGTTGATAAAGAGGGTATGCAAGAAAAGAGGACTTGCCTGCCAAGTGATACGGCAGGGAAGAAGAGCCATTATACAGAGGCAGGTCTGACAAACACCTGCAGTCACTGATAGACTGTACCAAAGCATACAGCCAAGACGCACAAATTCCTCCTTCAAGGCCTTTAGCCAAGATTCAGATACTCGTCCTAAGATCACACTGTCAGAAAAGGTGTTGCTGAGAACTACCTTTGCTGCTGTCACTACAGCCACAAAATTGCAGGTGTCGGAGTGATTCTGAACAGTAAACCATCTAATCAGTCTGATTGCACAGTCCAAACACCATCTAGAAACACTGAAGTGCTGCAGAGAGCATTATTATACTTCATAGAACAAACTGCTAAATATGGGTATACTTGATAGGGTAAAAACCACTACGCTGGAAAAGTCTGCGTTAAACTCCTTCTGCCCCCCCAAATGAAAAACATAGTCCTATCTCACAAGGCAGGCTCAGGAATTTCTCGGAAACACAGGGCATATGCTGTCACTAATTTATGCCTGTTTGGTTCATCAAAACCAGAGATCAGTAATTCTGCTGAGTGCTGGTAGGAATTTTCAATGTTTCCTTCAAAGAAAAAAACCTTAGAAAACCACAGTTGATATAAAAAGACATATCTGAGGTTGATCTCAATCGAGCTGTCTATTGCAGAGACACGCTGCTTTTGAGCTACTGACAGCCAGGTTCCTACAACGCATTGCATCAGCAACCACATCTCTGTGTCTGCCAACTGAGTTTGAGCTAAGGAAGGGACACAACAGGAGATCGAGCAGCGTGAGGGAAAGATCCTTCTGGAATAGAACAGGAGGCTCTAAGCCAGACGATGGGAAGCGTTCTGGACCTGCCTATGTCCCATAGCCCCAGCAGTTTGTTCAGCACAAGTACAGTTGGGATCCTCTCTCCAACACAACTGCTTCTTTTCTGAAGACCTTCCCTGGTTCATCTTGCCATGACCTGATGGTGACACGGAGTCACCACCCCCGGAGGCACTTAAAAAGACATGTAGATGTGGTGCTTAGGGACATGGTTTAGTGGTGGGCTTGGCCATGCTAGGTTTATGGTTGGACTTGATGATCTTAAAGGTCTTTTCCAACCTAAACGATTCTGTGATCTACCTGAGCAAAAGCCTTGGGGTGGGGGAGATGAGACTCTGCTAATGGCACTGTCACTGTAAGCTCTTTCCTGCAGGGACAGCAGCAGCGTATCACAAAACCTGCAGGAGACAAGCACTTGGATGAAGGCAAGCTTGTTCATGCCCAACCAGAACAGCATGATCCTGGCTGGATCCCCTGGACCATCTGCCTGCCAGTTTCTGGACACGTGTCCCATCTACTGGGTACATCTTGCATCTGGAAGTACACAGGCCTTACGAGTAGATCCAACCTCCCAGTGTTTTTTCCTCTGAAAAGGTTTCTTCTAATCTTTTCCATTTCAATCTCTAGTCAAAGATACAGAATCACATTTTTAAGGGAGATAAGCAAGGGAAGAATAGAAAATACATTTATGGCCAGTTCATTTGGTATCCTGAATACTTGGGCTGACCCAATAATGCTTCGTTTTTTTGATCATAGAATCCTAGAGCAGTTCGGTTGGAAGGGATCTTAAAGACCATCTAGTTCCAATCCCCCTGCCATAGGCAGGGACACTGTCCATGAGACAAGATGTTTTTCAGATCACTCCCCTCATCCTGATCAAATTATGTGGGTGGCAGAGAACTAACCATGTTCCTAGGTAAGTTTATCTCATAGTTAGGTACTTTTGCACGTAACATTTCTAACTGTATCTGGGTTTGGCATCTGGCCACAGAACTATCATATTTAGACGGCATTTTCAAAACATGCAGTAATGAATTAACTTTGCTTCCACCAAAATTAATCCTGACCTGAGAAGACCACACAGTTATGTCCCTCACACCTCTGCGAGACAGGTACACATCCTAAGTTAAGTTACGCACTCCCCAACACCGTGCTAACTGCTTTACTGTGTGCAAAGCGTTACCAGCTTAAACAGACTTTTTACTTCACCACCACAAGTATTTCAAGTTTCTTAGCTTCCCCTTACAACCTAAAAAAAAAACAAACCCAAACCAAAACAAAAAAAACCCACAACCACAGCAAATTTAGCAAGAGTGACAGAGTCTTAAATGCTAGTGCAGTTCTTGCCCCTCCTCGCAGAAAACGCTGCTTCCAGAAATTACTCAGCTCCCTACAGAGAAGCTCCGCAGTGGTTTGCAGCCCAGCATATTATGGTATACCAAAATCAGCGTTGATTTGCTTTAATGGGCTAAATGGTAAAATCCAGCCTTTTCAGATAGCTTCACAAGAGCTGCAGCTTCTCTGCGGTGGCACGGCAACCTCAAGGTGAGAGATGTAACAGCCAGGGACAGCAAGACAAGTATAATACTTATACATTACAAGTCCAGATGCGCCCTGCCACTCTGCATAACAACTTTCACTCAGGCAACCTGACAGCTGAGCAGTTCTAAAAACAGACCGATTCAGCCATGTACGACGCCTGCCCGGTTGCAATAAATGGGCTGAAGACATTGAAACGTCGATATCATTCTGCATGTGAAAGGTCTACAGCTAAAACTGAAGCTAGATCCTTCCAAGACACGTTTTCAGTTACTGCTAACTCCCTTGTCATTGTTTGCCCTAGCCAACACAGGGGGTTTGGGAGAATGGCTGATACCCATCAGAATCAATGGCATGCTGATCATAAGTCCCAGTAAGAGCTTGACCCCATAACCTTTTGATAGCTAACTTGCCACTCCGGTGTCTTTAGGCTTCTTGTGACAAAACCAGGATGGGCAGGGAGTATACTGCCTGCCACTACAAGGCCAACACCCATGCAGGCTTTATCTGGCAACAAGGTGGAGGTTCCCTTTTGAAGCTAAAGAGTTGGAAAATGACTACCCTTGCAATTCATCTCCTTTTTATTTAGTTCTTAATTAAACCTCTAGTCTGACATCCACTTCTTTTTCTAATGGAGTATTATTGTTTCACCAGCATCACCGTCGGCTGTTCCCTAAGTGGAACAACGGGTTCCTTTAGTTTCCTTTAGCCACGTCTGCAACCTTTGTTAAAGAACTCATTACACAAGCGCTTCTGAATGAATGACAGCATCTAATGATATTCTTCTTATAGCAGCAATACACAAGTGAGACTATTTTACTTAATTTTTCTGCAATGCTAGAACACCACTGCCACAAAGCTACGCTAACTCAGGCTGCTCTCCTTTTCCCTAGTTATTACAATGACACTTAAAATGCAGATCTTAAATAGACCCAGCAATTATCTGGTGTTTATCTAACAATGACTACGTGACAGTTATGCTACACAAAGATTTTGCATCCTGTACATTGCAGAATAGTCTCCACCTCACTGGACAATAATTAAGTCGGATAAACGGCCTTGTGTACTTAATGAAAGTATAGGGGGGAAAAAACTGATCAAGCTTGGTATTAAAATCATCCCAGTCTAATGGCTTTTCATTTTCTGGTTTTACCTTTACTTTTTCTCTAGCAGCTAAGCCCAGAAATTTTATTTTTACTGACAGTATTTTTGAAAATTAAAAGAGTTATTGCCTTGCCTCAAATTTAGAGAAAAACACCAATAAAATGCATAAGTCGAAAAATAAGTCCTTTGGAAACCACTGGTATTTTAAACCAGCCTTAATTCACAACCTGGGGCGTAGTGCATGGTCATCCTACCTTCTCTGTAAGACCTGTGCAAAGATGTTCTGAAACAGAGGACTACTGATGAGGGAGGCACGTGGCAGTGCCACCAAGCACCAGGGTTCTGCTGTACCCAAACTGATCCTGGCACAGTGATGCTTAAATCCAATGTTTCAGCTAAAAAATTAACATGTTGAAAGCAAAACATTCCACTTCCTAAACAATATAAATTTCCAAGAGACAAAACATACATCATACCTCCCATGATTTAAATATCTCAGTAATTTTTTAAGTCCATAAACACAAAGCTTTTTAGAATTCCAGTATTGAAGGCTTGCTCTTCAAACTCAGAGCAATGCCATTTATTGTCTGCAAGTATTGTGACAAGTCTAGACTAACTGCCCTAAGTTATGAAGACAGCAGAGTGAGTTCCTAAGCCTTGGGTTGGAAAGACTACATGAGCCTTTAAAAAGGAAATTCCATAATATTTAGAAGTTACTACATAACATGAAAGAAACTTTAGTTTCTCAACCTTCTTTTTCAACCTTTCCCAAAATACCATTATCTCCTCATTAACAAGTTTTTATCCAGTTCATCTCGCCTTCTGCCCTTGACACATTCCTCCTGATTCATCAGGTATCTGCTGCTTTCATGTTTTACAAGTTAAGGACCCAAAATAACACTTTACAGAGGGACAGAAAAAGTATTTCCTTGAATAAAAAAACCAAACAAAACAAAAATAGGTATCTATACCATCCCAGTGTCCCACACAAATAACACGAGGCTGTTGACTTTGAGTGTTAACCAATCTAAATCTCTCTGCTCCAAGTTGCTTTTTTTTTATCACATATATATACACATGTGTGACATGACATTTATTAAAAACACAGCGTGACTGATGCTCAGCAACTGATAGCACAGTCACAGGATAGATCAAACGTTCAGATATTCAGAGCTTGAGATGGAATACAAACACCTAGCTCATTAAACCTGAGCTAGCACAGTCGTTGTGTGTCTTCTGTTTCCCACCTACTGCTGAAGACTTCATTGCAAAGTTGGGCTGATATCCCAACTCTCCTGTTTTGCTGCAGTTTAGATCTCTATTTCTGCTTAGTTGTAATGCTCCTATCCAAGAGGTAATGGCACCTCTATGCATTTTGAAGGAAAGGTCTTATCTCTATCCAGGTTACACCTCACCTCTAAACACTCACCTGTGCAGCCACCAGAACAGGAATGGGCTGCAAGTGGGCTGGCAGTGAGCACGTTCTTCCTATCTTCAGTGTCACAGCCAGCACCAGTGGGCTGGTGCTTTGTGGATCCAACAAAATGGCTCTAGGATGTCTCCTTCCCCAAAAGTAAAAGCAGGATCAGTAAACCCCACATTGCACTTATACCCAATAGCTGGTACTACCTTGGGACACGTAGCTGGAGCACGCGAAGTTGTTTGTGAACCATACTAACACAACAACACAGAACAAGCCACACTCTTACATTCTTTGTGAATGTTTCTGCCAACAAAGGCTCTGGATTCACATGCACAATGCTCATGTAACCTCAGTCTGGAGAAATGAAGCACTTAGTTAAATTCATTAAAGCCGATGCATACATAAAAGAGAACATTCAAAATATTCTCTGTTTCTTGTGGGTCACACTCACGGAAGTTATCCATGTCCAAGCTCCCCTACCGTTCCCAAGCTGACTGATCCCTAGACCCTTACATCAGGTCGCCCTGAATCTCTGAAACATCAAGCAAGTTCTTTTATAAACGTGGCTTTATGCCTTGAACTATCATCAGCATTTGGAAATCAGAGAAGCTATAACATAAGTAAATGTACACTAAAAGTCTTATCGTATTCAAATGCTTTATTCATAAAGCTTCACAGTACACTCCAAAAGCTTCAGATCTCACAAAAAGACTGTTCTGAGTTCCTCAAGACACCCCTCAGCAATGCCGCCACTCTAATGGGTTAGATGTCTTCCACATACACAATCTGTAATTGTCAACAATCAAAATAGTTATTGAATTGGCTTAGGAAGAAAGGAGCTTTAAGAACGCGCAGCTTTGGTTTAGTGCTAAAAACAGGTCTGCATGAATATAGAGTTCTGCATAGAAAACAGCATGCTACTGGAAAGAAAGCAAAACAGCTAACACACCATGAGGAATCGTACCTCATTTTCCCTCCTTGGATTGCATCCCACAGCTGGAGAGAAGTCTTGTCCAATAAAGATAATTGCCTACCAGCAAAGAAGTAAGACATATAGAGGCAGCCTCCACTAGCCCTAAATAAATAACTGTTGATTTCCCTTTCTCTCACCATGCAAAACCACAATATAATTTGTCGATTCGTTTGTCAGTTCAAAGAAGGGGCCAGAGAAGGCGAGAAGGTGGGACCAGATGGAAAGCCATGGACATATTAATGTACTAACCTTTGAAAACTTAAGCTGCCTTTGTTTTTAAAAAGCCGTGAACTCTGAACACAGATTATTGGAAGTAAAACAGCTCAAGGAGGCAAATGTACCCTGTGGCCATTTCAGAGCAATTTTCTCATACTCTAAAACAAACAGTCTGCTTTACATACTCACCAGTTACACCACAACCTGCCCCAGTCTAAGGGACAGCATCACTTAGGAACGTACAGCCCTGGACATACATGGGTCAGCTTGGGACAGTGGGGACAGAGGAGTCTGTACATCCTAAGGCTGGGATGCTATTAGAGGTTACAAAAGATGAGTCCAAGGAAAGCCCTTCTAGAAGAGAACACAGGAAAAAATGACATTTAGGAGGAAAAAAAAAATAAAATCCTCTCTCATAAAAGCTAGGTAGACTTTTTAAGTATTTCAGTAAATGCCGATTGCAATATGGACATTGTCACTGTCTGAGTTTGGTCTTCACATTTAGCACATTGCAATCAGGAATACAGGTAACAGAGAAGGAATTTAAACATCTGGACATTTTTAGTCAGGATGCATAGCCATTCCTTACGCTGTAAGACCTTTGTGTTCTGAGCTTCACAGTGCTATTTAGTTTTTCTAGCTACATGCTCCTCATCACCAGAGAACCTGAGCACTCTGTAGTGAGTAAAGCAGATACAGTCCCAATACTGTTTTAAAGCAAAGAATTATAAACATCCTTCTAGAGTAATCGTCACGTCGTATCTTGCATTGTGGCAGGAGACCCCACCTCACTTGAGGACACCTCCAGAGAAAATAAAGACTGCCTTGCTGACAGCATGAATAATACCTGTGCTTTGCAAAAATACTTCAATGTTGCTACTCCCAAGCCCACGTAAATCTCTGGGTCTCTTTTCCGGAGCTGCAGATCTTACCCCACACATCAGGACCTAATGGCTTCAGGTTTGTGGTAGCTCCTTCCACCTTCTTTTCCAAGAAGGGTTTGAAACGCGAAGGAAATGCAATCCTCTGTCTTACGCATTGACCACCACAGCAGTACTTCAGAATCCCTTTCAAATCTAATCAGTGCAAAAGGCTGATAAAGCTGTATGATTTCTCCTCATTTATGGGGTGACGCAACACAGAAGAACACAGACTTAACACACTGAGGTCCCATTGAAAAACCCAGACAGTCATTCCAGCTATACCAAGGCTCTCGGTGGCACACACTTTCCTTGACCACTTGCCCAAAATCCCATAGACAGCTGCACTGGCCACAAGTACGGCTCCAGACCTTCCAGGCTGCCACTCCTGTCTGGAGATGCAAAAGCATGAGATGGAAGCATTCCCTCCAGGAGTGATCCTTCTCTTTTGTGCAGCTCTGGTCTCCCAGGCAGTTTAGAGTGTCTCTATAATGTAGATAAAGCTGACGAGGTCACTCAGGCCTTGATTTGAATGCTGTAACGAGGTACAGGGATGCCAGTAAGTTTTCTTAAGGTTATTTAAGAAAAGGAGACTGTAATCAGTTATCATCAGCCCTGGAAATGAGGCCGATAAGGTGAAATGAAAATGCTCAAAAAGCACAAAGATCTCCACTATACCGTTTTTCAAAAATCTTTGAAAAAATCTTTATTGGAAATTTTTTTTAAAAAAAAAATCATATAACAACACTGAAATTCAATGTCGTGGTTTCATCCCACCCAGCAACTATGTACCATGCAGCCGCTCACTCACTCCCCGCCCATTCCCACCCCATGGGATGCGGAAGAGAATCAGAAAAAGGTAAGACCCATGGGTTGAGATAAGAACAGTTTAATAATTAAAGTAAAATATAGCAATAATAATAATAATGAAAAGGGAGAGAGAGGAATAAAACCCCAGACAGACAAGTGATTCACAATACAGTTGCTCATCCCCCACTGACCGATACCCAGCCCAGCCCCAAGCAGCAATCAGCCACTCCCGGCCAACTCCCCCAGTTTCTGTACTGGGCATGATGCTCTATGGTATGGAATATCCCTTTGGGTGGTTGGGGTCAGCCGTCCTGGCCGTGCTCCCTCCCAGCTTCTTCTGCTCCGCCTCGCTGGCAGAGCATGGGAAACTGAAAAGTCCTTGACTTAAGACTAAGCACTACTTACCAACAACTACAACATCAGTGTGGTATCAACATTACTCTCACACTAAATCCAGAAATACAGCACTGTATCAGCTGCTAGGAAGAAAATTAATACTATCCCAGTCAAAACCAGGACATTCCAGAGACGATTACTTTAAAGACAAGTTGACAAACTTCGATAAGAGATTCGGTTGGACATTCAGAAGGAAGGATACTTACAAGCAACCAAAACCAAACCAGCAACTTTCCACAGCAAGCAACTGGGTATTGCTAAGGCATAAAGAAAATTTCCTACTACATCTCTGAGCTACACTCCCAAGAAAAAAAAAAAAAATGCGAGAGAAACCATCTTTCCAAGTGTACAGAAGAAAGCAAAAAAAGCTTAATCAAAGAAGGAAAAGTGCCAGGGGTGATTCCAGTAGGACTAGACCCCAGGTACTCATTCTTTTTCTGGTATAATATTTCTTTCTTCTTGTTGTGGTTAAGTAAAAATGGAGTTTAATTTATTTTTTTTTTTTAAAAAAAGGCCGCCCAGAGATTTCACTTCTCTTGTAAAGCTCTCTTTAAACTGGCCTGTAATCTCACAGCAAGTTTATTTTAAGGAACATTCAAAATGCAAGAACTTGCAATGATGCAAAGGTATTTATTTCTGAATAGTTTCCAGAACTGAATTGCAGTGAAAACAAGTAACAGACAAGCAAAAACCATCTTACTGTTCTGCTACAATCTGTGAGCTAGATTCTCATTTAAGATAAATAGACCCAAATTTAGCAAGGCAGTGGAGCTGAACTCACTTGCATTGCCTGATACTCGGTTCTTTACATACACCTTAACCACGTGCAATTTAAAACGTGTGCTTTAAAGTGGCACTTAGGAGGAAACACATTTCTGTGGTAAAGCCAGATTTGCCAAGGTAGTAATATTCCTGGCCAGCACTCCTTTGAAAGAGATGCTGAGGACTCCCAGACAATGTCCAGGATGCAAGTTGCCATCTATAAATTAGGCCAACCCTTTTCCTGAAGCATAAACATTGCAGGGAATCAAGCAACTCAGAGCATCACAAAGTTGGGTTTATACATTTTTAAGCACCAAGGGTTATAGATGCTACCAAACAGAAATATTTGCAACAAAGGAATTATACGGGCAAAAACCACAGAAAACTGACCCATCAGATCCACCAAATTACCTTGTACAAGCTGAACTGGGGAAACTGCTTTCTCCCCCTCTACTCCAT
>NW_009616059.1:0-11578 GCF_000690535.1 Cariama cristata
GGGGCTCTGGGGAGCTGCACCCCCCCCAGCTCAGGCCGTGCCCCCCCCTCCATCCCCTGCAGAGCTGGCCAGGATGTACAGAAACGAAGGGAACGAGTACTTCAGGGAGAAGGACTACAGGAGAGCTGTCATCGCCTACACCGAGGGGCTGAAGAAGAAGAGCGGGGAGGCCGAGCTGGACGCGGTGCTGCACACCAACCGAGGGGCCGCACAGTTTTACCTGGGTAAGGGGAGCTGGGAAGGGGGCTCTGCCCTCCAGAAGTGCTTTTCCCTCCCCGTTTTGGATTTTCTTTTTCTGTACTTTTTTTTTTTTTTTGGTGTGTGTGTGATACAGCATACTAAATAGCTTATTCATGATAAAAAGACACCTTGAACCCTGAAGACCTGGCTTGCTTCAGAGCACAGCTGCGTGCAGGGTTTGTGCTTTGTTCGGTGTAACTATTACCTGCTTTGGCTCCAGGAGAGGGCAAAGCCAGCAGTTTTTGGTGCTGAACAGATTCACAGGGTGTCTGGAACTACAGGGGCCTCAAAAATCTGTTGAAGCAACATACTCAATCGTTCTTTCCTGGCCATGTCCTCCTCAAGCTACCACCCATCCTACCAACAGCATCCATGCAGCAGGGAGGGTGTTGTTGGCCTTTTAACACTGTTGTGTGTTGCAGTTGGGAGATGGTTTGCTCGCAATCGTGTTACTTAGCTCTCACCTGTATGATTGATTCCTGTCCTTTCACTTGCTCTTAGTTTGCTCTTTCTTCCTCCACTCGCCTTACAGTGCTTGTAGAAACAGCGAATTATAGAGTCTCCACGTAAGCTGTTTTGTCACCTTGGGATCTGGTTCGATTTTAAATATAAATGAAAGGTTCTGAGCAGTTTTGTTTGCTTTATAGGTAACTACCGTTCTGCTCTCAACGATGCCATCCAAGCAACAAAGCTAAAGCCCACCCATCTCAAAGCAATCATAAGAGGTAAGAGTTAAAGCACGTGTTGCTGCGTGGAGCACAAGGAACATCATTTCAAAACAGCTTTGCGCATGTTAGTTTTACTTATTATGCTGTTATTGTTACAGCTCCTGTAACAGGCTGTTGTTAGGTATGGCTTCCTTTTGCTGCATGTTTCTGTGTGTTAAAAAGCAGTGTTTATAAACCTGAAATTACTATGATTGGGTATCATACTTTGTTTCCAGCCAGCATTCATTTCAGAAAAGTAAAGCTGTTACTGTAAGAAATCTCCTCTCTTGTTTTGTTATTGCCGTTTCTCCCCAAAACAGAGCTCTGTGTCTTGCTATGGATTTTAAGTCAAAACACTATCCTCTTGCTCATTGCTTTTCAGCTTCTAGATCTGTCAAAGAGGCATTGGACCTGTTTCTGTAGAGCACAGCATAGCTTTTGCTGTTTTCCACAATACTGGTTTTTTGGGGGTTGTTTTTTTTCCCCAGCATTTCTCACTCCATGAAAATCGCCACTTTATTTTTCCTTATAAGACAAATACTGAAATGTTAATTATAATGATAAAATTTTGCTTGTAACAGACGCTCCTAGCATCATTCTGCTGATTTCTGTGACTAGATGAGCAAGTGATACAAGAACTGCTGAAAAATTTTTGGATTTTCTTCTCAGCTGACCTGCTGGAAGTCTACGATTGAACATGACCACGCAAGACAACAGTGTGTGCTGCTGTGTGTGCCTCTTGAAAGCACTAGGGCTGATGCTGTCTTTACAACCACCACTTTGTGTAGTAGTTGTATGCTGACTCGAATCTTAAAATCTTAATCCTTCCAGGAGCTCTCTGTCACATGGAGCTAAAGAATTTCTCTGAAGCGATAGCATGGTGTGAGGAGGGCTTGCGAATAGATTCAAAAGAGAAGAAGCTTGTGGAAATGAGAGCTAAAGCTGACAAATTAAAGGTAAATATTAAGGCAGTCTAGCGTCTACGATGCTTGTTGCCTGCTTTGTGTCAAGAAGCACTTTGGGATCCGTGGTTGAAGAGCGCTCCATACAAGTTTCTGTGTAGTGTAATATCCCCAAACAAAATCGAGTGCTGGTTTTGCATAGTGTGTGTTGTTGAGATGCACAGGGGAAGGAGCTGGAGGGGACCTTTCTGGAGATCTGAACCGATTTCTCCGCTCGTTGGCAGAGTAGAGCAGTGGTGGGCATTGACTTGCTGTGCGTGACCACGGTGCAACTTTTTCTTACATGTAGCGAGCTGAGGAGCGGGATGCAAGGAGAGCAAAGGTGATGGAGAAGAAAGAACAGTGTCAAAAGGAAATTTTGCTTGCAGCAATAAAGGTGTGTCCGTGGTGAGGGGGTTGGTTTTACATGGTTTGTTTGGGGTTTGTTTTTTTTTTAAGAGCTCTCTTGTTTGTTTCTAAGAGGTCGTTCTCATACACAGGCATTTGAGAGCTAGAGCCAAAACATTGAGTTAAAACTGTGATTCTCCTTATCTGCATGGCTCTAGCCCCAGCTCCCAAGTTTCCATATTTC
This sequence comes from Cariama cristata, assembly GCF_000690535.1. Classification (NCBI taxonomy): domain Eukaryota; kingdom Metazoa; phylum Chordata; class Aves; order Cariamiformes; family Cariamidae; genus Cariama; species Cariama cristata. Next base: position 2,481 of record NW_009616059.1, read on the forward strand.
AGGTAGCAACTAATGCAAAATACAACCCCAGTGTTAGGCGATCTGAGCATCCAGGAGAGTGCTCTGGCTACTGGGCTGTAGCATCACAGTGCCCCAATCAACCTTGGTTCCTTTGCTGCTGATGGGCATTACTTCAGTGGAAGGATAGAAGATATCCATACAGTAGGGTAGAGGAGAGAATCGCTTCTGGATCCTCTCCTTCCTCAGCAAATGTTTGGATTGATGTTAAAATATTTTGTGCTATTACATCAGTCCAATCTCCTCTTCTGCAGTTGTCTTTCCAAAGAAACGAGTGAGCTTTCTTCAGTTTTCTGAAAGAGTGGATGTTCTCAGGAGCTGGTGTGTGAAGTTGCACCCTGAAGTTATGCCTGTTAGGTCCCAAAGAGCAGGATTGCAGATGCATGCCCTTCCCCATGTTTTCTCAGGCTCTTCTCTCAGCATGCTGGCTCCTCTGGATTCCCACCTCTCCTCATCCGTTTTATGAGGAGGCTGGGTGACTGGCTGAGGTTCTGGATTCTGCTGGGAAGACCAGTCACCTGAGTCTGATACTGTAGGAGGGCTTTTGATGGCATGTTTAAGAGTTGACTCATTAATAAGAATGACACAATTTGTCCTTTTACTGACTGCTAATTTTTTGCTTTTATTCTCCCCACCATACCTGTTTGGGTTTTGATTGGGGTTTGGTTTTGTTTGATTTTTGGTTGGTTTGTTTGTTTTTTTTTCTTCTTCCTTCCTCTCCTCCAGGAAAGAAATATCAAGCTGGTTCTTGAACCTTCAAATGAAGAAGAGGAAATATCAGATGGCCTGGCTCAGATAACCTTAGATGGGTTCCACTCTGACAATGCCACGGGAGCCAAGGTGCACTTAGATGCTGATGGCAACCTAAACTGGCCTGTCCTCTTTCTGTACCCTGAGCATGAGCAAACAGACTTCATTGCGGCTTTTCACGAGAATTCCAGGTAAATGCACCGTCAGCAGCGTTCTTGCACAAAGGAGATATTGGAGTCGATGAGAACAGACAGCAAGTGAAACACTGCCAGGCTAATGAAGTAGTTCCAGATTTCTCATAGCTGACCTTGCTTTTGAGCGGGAGGTTGCAGTAGATGACCTCCTGAGGTCCTTTCCAACCTGAATTATTCTGTGATTTGCAAATGCAGCTTTAAAACATGAGGGGCAAAATCTATGAGGGCGCAGAGAAACATGTCGTATCTAGCCAGTGTGATTAAAGGGGCTTGCGGTGCAGCCTTAGACCGGTGGCCGGTAATACCTGTGATGCATCCCATGCATGGATTTCGGAGGTTCATTTAAGGTGCTGTTTCAAAGCCCTCCAAATATGTGGGTCTTGGAAAGCAGATTAAACTTGGAAATTATAAAAAGTTTCCAAAAGGGACCTCTCGTAACCACCAGTGGCCCCATAGTTTCCTTAGGGCAGGCCTGACTGAAGTGCTGCAGACCTTTCAGACTGTAAGCCAAGTGACTGGCAAAGTGAGAATTCCACTTTTCCTGGTGTAAACTTCAGTTTCTGGTCTTGCAAAGTTAAATAAACTTGGAATTTGTAACCTTTTTTATTTTTGTGTGGGGATAAGCATCTTTAAGTTTAGGACTTAAAATTACAGCGCAAGCAGACTAGTAAAGTTCTGGTTCTTGTACGGTAGAGTTCGCTATGCCTTTTCATGATCAAAGGAAATTAAAATAGGTTCTTAGAACAAATTGGCCGCCAAGACCCCTGAAGTACCAAAATAAACAAGCCTCTGACCCACTAGGATATTCTCAGCACTCCGATCTGGTGAAGTGTGGTGCTGATGGGACCGTGTAGAAGGAAAATCAATGTTAAACAAAATGCAGGGTGTTTATTTTGAGATCTTTTTCAGCGCGAAAATGAAAAGTTAAAAATAATTTGTTGTTGCGCTGCTCAAGTTTGAAACCAATAGCACGAGTTACAGCAGGGCCTTGGTCTCATTGGGAAAGCGATGAGTTTGAAGGGAAGAAACTATTAGTGATCTGAACTTACCTTCAAGTCTGCTGTCTAATTTGCTAATGTATTTTTACCATCCTTCAAACGCAACTGTACAAATTATTGAAGCTGAACACTTTGTCTAAGCTAACCAAGTGTATTTTGGCCTTTAGGTTTATTGATCATTTAATGGTGATGTTTGCTGAGTTACCTCCTTGGGATTTAGAAAGAAAATACCTTCCCAGCAATCTTGAGGTGAGAAGTTTGACTTTTCTTCTATTTCAGGGTTGTTGTGTTGTGGGTTTTTTTCTGGAGTGAGAAAATACAGAGCTTTGAGTGTATGAAAGCAATGGCATTGTTACCTGTTTACCATACATGGATGCAATATCAGGCTCTGGAGAGCTGCATTCATTTATAAACTCAAACATTTCCCAGATGTGCTGACATGGACACAGCATTCATTAACGAAAATGAAAGTTCTTTTGTCTTCCACTTAGGTTGTATTTGATAGAAGATATTTAAAGATATTTCTTAGATTTCCATCCTTGTAATGATAATTGAGACCATCAAGCTGGTAGACTGTGTGTTTTGGTTTTTTTTAACTGCATTGTGGAGTTCCTTGGTACAAATGAGAAAATACTCTTTAAAAAAGAGGTTATTTTCAGAACTAACTGGAGGTTAGCACGTAATCCCATCAAGACAATATATGTCTATTAAGGTGGGATACGAGTTGGTTGTGGCTGCAACAGATTGTGGGAATTTTTCAGAAGTTGTACACAGAAGGATACAGATGTTTATTTTTCGTTTTCCGCTTCAGCATCACACGTGCGAGGGAGCAGCCGGGTCCAAAAGGACAGTGGCTGTGTACTGTCCCAGGTTTTTAAAACTGGGATTATAGCTCTGTGTGTATGTACAGTCTAACGCACAGTTGCTGGATTTGAATCTCTTAAATCTACTCTATTTTGTTCAAATATCTTTAAACCTACTCAGTTTAGCTCATACTATTGCTACCTTTCACCTGTTAGTAAGCAGCCCGTAGATTTGGATTGCTTCTCCGTAAAGCACCAGAACAGCCAGTATGTTTTGCCTTCCTGCGGCCACCACCATAAGAAGCTAAACTGGTTTATACAGGGAAGACTTGGAACTCACACAAAACATTTTCTACACTGCTAAAGTTAGCATCCGACACAGTCGGTTCAAGCTACAGAAGGTTGATAAACCTCTAGTTGATACGTGATGTGCTGTTACTGGACTGTCAACAGCTTAGTAGTTTGCCTTCATGTACCTTAGGTATTTAATCACCCTCCAAAATTTTCTTCAGCTCTATTTTGAAGACGAAGAAAGAGCAGAAATGTATGAGCTGAACCCAGAACACACGTTGCTACAAGTGCTGCAGCACGAAAGGTGAGGCTGTACCGGTCCGTGTCCAGAGAGCACAAAGGCAAAAAGTATAAGCTTTGGGCTTTAAGTGCAGTTTCTTCTCTAATAGTCCTAACTCTTGGACCTTTAATAGTCCTAACTCTTCTCTGACTTAATAGTCCTAACTCTTGAAGGTGTAAAGCAGTGGGACTGGATGGATTTTGTGCCTGGCTTTAGTGACTTACGTTTGGTTTATTTTTTCCCCCCCTAAAATGATCAACTCTTTCCAGGAGTGGATGGAGATGGGAAGGGGAATTGGGCTCCACACAAGCAGCAGCACAAAAGGGCTGTTTCAGACCCCATCTACACAGTACTACTTTAAAAAAAAAATAAAAAGCAGCAACATATAAAGAGAGCGTGTTGAAGGTTAACAATGCTCTTGCTGTTAATAACTCTGCATGAGCAGCCCCCAACGCAGCACGGTTTCACTCTGAAACTGGCTTTAAAGTGTTGTGCAGTTTATTTAGAGAGAAGAATTTGCTGTTTGGAAAGCCAAAAAGTTATTGTAAAGCCTGTGCTGTTCACTTGCATAGCTGGAGAAAGGCTGCTGCCCGGCGCCGGAGGCTGGGTCTGTCGGAGGGGGAGCAGAGCTCGGGGCCCACCGCTGCGGGCTGCCTCTGAGCATCACTTCTTACGGCTCGGCACCACGTGTGAGCCCTCCGATTTCAGGCTGTAAGGGCAGTTGCAAAAGAAACCTCCTTCCGGAGGGAGAATAACAGCCGTTTTAATTAGAAGTAGCTGTTAGGAGAGTTGATTCATAAAACACTCCGCCTCGAATGTGTGTAGCCCTGGCTCCGAGAGGCTCTGCTAATCAGCGAAAAAGCTTGTCATCGGCCTCTGGGAGGTCAGTCTTTGTTGAGGTGGGTGGAAGTCACTCACTTTGCCTGACACTTGGCTGGCTACAAGGCAGCCAAAGGACTCCTTTTAATCTTTGCAGGTATTTTGTAAAGGCCGGGACTCCAACAGTTTTGGCATTTGTAAAGCGTTCTCCTTTCTCTAAGAAGTACTTCTCTGGCAAGAAGGTGCATCGACTGTAACGAGCAAGAGGGCAGCAAGAGGAATCCTGTGCAAGAGGCTGCTGTTCGTTATCCTAGCCACAGACTGCAAACTTCTGCTTGAACGAAGTACCATGCACACTTCAGGGGAGAAAGAATCTTGGCACACGGGGAAACTTCCAGAAAAGCAGCGTAGGAGAATGAAGGGCTTACAAGAGGAGATTATTTGTTTAAAAAGAAATCCAGCTGACTCGCAGGTCTCCTCTGTGATAGGCTGCATGTGGTTTTGAAATAAACCTTGAAGCAGTGCCAAACACCGGCTGCAGTTGAAGCAACAGCAGCTGGGAACGTACTTAGTTACCTGCGAAAAATCACCGATTTCCTTGGAGGTGGGCTGCAGTTGCTGGGGTTTAACAGCAGTGGTCTGGGGAGATACCCGCCGGTTGCAGCGGGATGGATGCAGTCAGATTCCTGCCTGGGATTAAGCAGCTGATGTTTTTTCATCACTTACCTCTGCTGCTGGCCAGGGTAAAGCAGAGCTCTTTGCTCGGAGGGGTGTGCTTTACTGACCCTTTTGCTACCTTACTGATTGTCCTACAGAACCTTGGGAATAAACATGTCTATTTTAAGTAGACTGACTTCTGCCTAATAAATGAGACGATAATTTTTCTCACCTCGTGATATACTACAAGGGAATGACAAACAGTAATTCTAAACCCAAACATAACAACCTTATCCATTACACTAACTGGTACGGCCAACTTAGAGGGTCTTCTGCGCTTCTGTATTAGCTTTCAGCATTTAATTAAAAGCAATTCTAAATCTCTCATTTCTTTCTCTTCTGCGGTCCCTCAGCGACTGCAGAAATACAGTGCAGTTTTAGACACATCTAGCGCACGGGGCATTAAAAAGCTGTTCAGCCATAACACTTCTCCTTAGAGCACGGAGGATTTTTCTTGCTCCAGAGCTGCATTCAGACAGCTCTAAATAAAGCATTTCCATTTCACTATTCCTAAATTTCTGCACCATGCACAAATACAGTTAAAAGTATCTCCATCTGAGGATGCTGGCATTTAATCTCCAAAGCTCAAGGTTACTTTACAGCAAGACAGCCATCCCAGAGCCTTGGTTCTGGCCGGCCAGCCCTCGCCTCGCCGTGTCCTGCTCTCACAGGGCAGAGAGATGGGCAGCCAAGTAGTACAAGCTCAAGCCGTTGCATGCGATGCAGGAGAGGTTGCAGAGAGAGGAAAGAGCGCGGTAGAGGGTGAGCTGCCGGGACAGCTGCTTGTAGCTGAGGTTGGAGACACACAACTGCTCGCAGGACTTGCTGGTAAAGAGCCCGACCTCCTGGCCGAGGCCGTGGCTACGCTCGATGAGATGCATGTCTGCCACGATGTCGGAGGTGACCTGCCCGAACCACTGCGTGTTCAGCACAGAAGCAGCGATGCAAACGAAGAAGATGATGATCTGCAGGGGAGCAACACCCGCCGTGAACATCTCGCACAGGTGGTGGATTAAATTTCTCCCCCAGCCCCTCCTGCAGACAAGGCTCGCTGCAATCTGGATGCTAACCGGTTTCTTTTAACCACAGCCACATGTGGACCTCATCATCGTTTGCAAACCAGCCTCAGTGGAGCAGAGCGGAGTAGGACCCCACGGAGGAAGGGATTTGGGCTAGGGCCAGCTCACATTTTAAAGCGGGAAGCTACCTGGGTCGTTTGTTCATCACTGAGCAGCTCGCTGGGGTGGTACATAGCAAAAAGAGTCAGGTTGAGGAAGGCACAAGCGGAGCCAATGTGGAAGTAATAGGGGAAGAGCTCGCGCTGGATGAAGCCGTAGGTGTGGCGAGGGAGGCGGCTGCCCATCACGAACCCTGCAAGGGGGGAGAGCAGGTAAGTCCTGGGGCAAAGCCCCCTCCCCTGGGCAGAGAGCCACGGCGGTGTGCACGGACCGCAACCTACCAGCCACGAAGGTCACCCAGATCTGCATTCCCCAGGAGGTGGAGAGGAAAACCAGGTGCAGCAGTTTGATGGCGTTGGAAGGCTCTGTGTCGGTCGGTATGCTGTCCTGGCCAGGCATGGGTCCCTTCATGTCAGCCAGGCCACCCTTAAATTCGGCGCTGAGCTGCTGTTACTGCCGTCACCTTGCTGGATGCAGGGCAAACGCAGTTTAGCTTCACAAGCCCGCTTATTCGGGAAGAGCTTTGGAGCTGGCACAGCCCCTTCCCAGCCCCACCACCACGCTGCAAACCCAGTTCTCAAACCCTTTATATCTTAGGGACGGGGCGCTGTGTCAGCACCTGGTAACCGACCCTTTTGGGTGGACTTTTGGCAAAGTCCAGCCAAAGCCCGAGCTGACCCCTGGCAGCAGGAACAAGCAGAAAATCAATAAAAAGGGGAAAAGGAAGAGCCCTGACAAATACGCCTGCCCATGCCGTGGCCATCAAAAAGGTCTCTCGGCCAGGGAAAAGTCCCCCCTGTTTAAAAACAGCAACAGCTTCTGCAGAGTTTAACCAAAAAACCTGGGGGCTGGAAGAAGCAGGGCTGGTTCCCGGGCTCACCCCGCTGCCCCAAACCCCACGCTGGCACAAGCCTGAGAGCACGGGCAGCAGCGGGTAGAAAGAGGCTTTGGAGGAGCTGCCTGCTCCCCTACAAGGAGCGCTTTGGAAATTAATTAAAACAGAGCTTCTGGGAGCAGCCCATCAATTCTGCTGCCTGCTTTATTCCTCCTCCTCCTCCTCCCCTTGGCCAGCCGCCTCAGGGCATGAATTACAGCAGGGATGGCCTTGAGAGAGGCGCTGCCATCTAATTACATCCTGCTCCCCCTGCAAAATAGATAAATATACGCTATGTTTTTATATATCGATTCCACGTATTTATTTAGGCACCTATAAAATCAGGTCCTTGAAGCCTTTTCATGATGGTAGAATCACATACTGGAGAAGGCACTCGGATCCCACCTGGAGTGCTGGCCTGTAAATCCCCAGCTGTCTTCATGGCCTTTTCTCTCCCGAAAGCTTCTTGGCATTTCTGGGATGCTTCCCTGCTCCATCCTCCGGCAGCCCTGTCCACTGCACGATGGCAGGAGCATCCGTGGTCCTTCGGTGAAGCTTCGTTCCCTGCATCATCCTGTGCAGGAAGGCAGCGATGGGCGCTGCGGGCAGCCGGCACGGAGCCCTGCCGCTCCCAGGGTCCCACATTTGCCTCTCCAAATCATTTGCCTCCGTGCAGGAATTAGCAGCCGAGAGCAGCGAGGCTCCTGGGTGTTTTTGTGCAAAGAAGCCGCAACCGGGAGGGTTTTTCAAAGCAGGGAGTAACACCCTGCAGGGATTTGGGTTTTTTAAGGGAAAAGGTAAATAACGATTGATTACCAAATTGGCCCTAGAGTGGTGCATTTGGTGGGAAGAGCAAATAGGGGGCTCTGGGAAAGGCTGATAAGGGCAGGCTGCTCCCAACAGGCTCCGATGCACCCAGCAGTGGGTCCCTCCTTCCCTGGGAGCTGGCTATGGGACGAGGGGGTTGGAGATGGGTGCTCCAGGGATGCTCCAACCACCCGGTCCCGCTGTCCACGCTCCCCTGTGCCTGAGGGCCAGCAGACGCTGCAGGACTGCAGATTTCTCCCAAACGCGCATAAACCACGAGATGCTTCACACCATTGCAGCTCTTTGCCGTGCCCCCAAGTCGTTCCCTGCATCCCCAGGGACCCGGCCAGGTCAGGGCAAGGGCTGACCGTGGCCTCGCAACGGGGAAAAGCACAATACTTAAGGAGAAAGAGAGGTCAGTCAAAGTTTAATGTTCAGGCGAATACATCATTCTCCCCACTTAATCAAGCAGCAGCAATTTCTAACGATAAGTAGAAAGGATGGCTCGCATCCCGGTGATAAAAAGGCAGGATTGCTCCGAGTTTCAGGAGATAAGAGGGCTCTATAAAAATTGAATGTTTTGTACCATGTTCAGCTTGAGACGGCTTTATCTTGTGGTGATAGCGCGGCCGGGGGAGGTCGGGGCAGTGCCATGCCAGGCCTTGCACGGAGATGTTTATGATCGGAGATACGGCAGGGATGGGGAGTTTACGGCCGCAGCCAGCGCCAGGAGTGGGAGCCGCTGGCTGGCGTCCATGGGAGAGGGGCAGGCAGCTCCTTCTGCTTATAAACCAGGTGGGGAATTTGGGTGGCAAAGCACCTTTCTAGGGACCGGGTGTTGCAGAGAGGCAGAAAACACCTTGAGGTGCCTGGAAAAGACCATGTACTCATTTCTGGTACCCCATGGCCGCATCTTACCCTGAGCATGGCATCACCATCACTTGCTCATGGTTAAGCTCTGCCAAAACCCGCACAGGGGCTCTGTTAGCAAAGGCGAGGGCACGGCTGCCACCCCGGGGCCGCGTTAAACTTGCTGTGCCCAAAGTCCTACGTGCCCAAGGGTTCCCGGGGCCCGTTCCCTTCCCAGCAGGCAGCAAGCCTTTCAGAAACCTCAGTGCCATCAGAAAACCTCTGGCTATGTGACCCAGGAAAGCCTGGGAGGGGGCTCTCAGCTGGCCTGTGGCTGAGGGCAGAGGTCCCCTGGGGTGTGACTGATGAGCAGCAGTGCCACCGACACCCGTGCTGCATTTCGGTGGCTTTCCAGGAACACGCCAGGGAGAAGCAGGTTGACAGCAAGGTCTTTGCGATGGTCCTAACCCCGTCCTCTGCTGCTGTGGGCATCTGCACAACAGCTCCGAGCTGCCATCAA
>NW_009616059.1:11807-12157 GCF_000690535.1 Cariama cristata
GCGGCGCGCCCCCCGGGGCTCCGCCCCCCCCGCCGCTCCCCCTGCCATGGTGACGATGTCTCCGGGCAGTCCCCAAAAGCCACTCGCGTGGCTGACACCCCCCTTCCTGCAGCACACGGTCCTGCCTCAAAGGACCCCCCGCATCCACCTCAGCCCTGGGCAGCAGCTCTCGGGGCAAGTCACCCGGAGCAGCTCCATCCTCTTCCTTGCCCAGAGAAATGGCACCTGCCCGGGGTGTGCTGAGGCTGCGGGACCCCCACTCCATGCCGGGCAGCCACACAGTGAACCCCTGGAGCAGGCACTCACCCAGAGCACATATAGATATACTCACCCTGAGCACATTCAGATAT
>NW_009616059.1:12234-12731 GCF_000690535.1 Cariama cristata
GGGGGGGGGGAGCACCCCCGGGCAGCCACGGGGGGAGTGGGATGCTCTGCCAGCTGCCCCTCACCGAGGAGGGGTACGGCATCCTCCCCATATCACTGCCCTCTCTCTCCCTGTCTTGCCTCGAAGGGAACCGGTTTCCCCCATAAAGAAATAGTTAAAAAAAAAAACAACAACAACTGTTTTTCTGTTTTAGGAAGACTTTGGGTAATATAAAGATTCAAGTAGCACTAAGTGAACTAGAAAACCAAGTCCTGTACATCAGCTTACAAAATTTGTAAATAAAAAAAAAAAAAAAAAAGGAAAAAGACATGACCCATCAGTGCAAAGGCTGAGGCGGTGCAGTGATACTCCTCCACCCCAACCCCTGGGACCTCGCTCGGGCCAAATCCCCCAGAGAGGCAGGGTCTGGGGACCACCATCCCACATCCCCTTCCACCACGGAGGTGTCCCCTCGTCTGTCTGTCGGCAGGGATGCCGCGGCTCTAGAGATCCTGCAG
>NW_009616059.1:12752-15440 GCF_000690535.1 Cariama cristata
AGCAGGAACTTCTCACAGGCTTCAAAGGTGGCACAGAAGTTGGAGGACAGTCCCGCCACGTTGGTGGTGACGTAGTTGAGGTACCCCGGCGTAGCCTGGTTGTAGTAAGCCACCTGCGAGGCGCAGGAGATGGTTAGTAGGGGCATGTGCGGAGCGGGGAGCCTCCCTGATGGGGTGCGGGCGGCACGGCCCCATGGCATGGCAACAGCATCCCACCTTGCTCGTGTCTTCTGACTCCGGCCAAATGCAGAAACCAGAGCAAAGCGTCTCCCCCCGCGTGAAGTTGGCGCTGGCGGGGTGGGTGGGCAGTGTCACCGACCGAAAGGCCACCACGTAGGGGTCCCTGGGGAGGAGAGAGCCTGGTGAGCTGGCGCAGCCTGGCTGGTGGGGAGCAGAGAGTTGGGGGCCAGGGACAGTTACCCCTTGCTGCAGGGTTTCCCTCGGGATGCCAGGATGACAAAGTCCTGTGGCTTGTTCTCACAGCTGAGCGTCTGGCTCACGACGTGGTAGATCATGTCATCGTCATCTACTTGCTGGACGAGCTCTGCGCTCCTGTAAGGAAGGAGGGGATCAGTCAGAGAAACCCCACTGTGGCCCGCAAGTCTGGGGGCTTACACATTTACAGCTCACCACCACACCCAAAATATTTTGGAGGACCCAAAATAGATGTTTTCTGCAGCATCAGCCCAGGTGAAGCTGGGATGGGAACGCGCGGTGAAAGGTCTCCAACAGCGATCATGGCTCAGGGACAACACACTTGCTCCCAGGAAAGCCCAAAGGGACGTTCATCAACAAGCCTTAAATTTCAGGATGTGATTTTTGGAAAGGGCCGGGTGTCCTCAGGAAGCCCCGCAGCACTCACGCGTAGTGCCGGTCCCACTCGTGCCGGCGCCGCAGGTCGGAGAGCAGGGAGAAGGCTCGGCTGGCGGCAATGTGGACCGACATCTCGATGCGGAAGGAGAGGAACTTGTCCTCCTCCAGCGTGTACATCCGCACCTTGGGGAGCACAGGGCACGGGCTGGGACGCGTTCGCCACCACCGAGCCCCCCCGGGTTGCCCACGCTTTGGGGATCAAGAAGCAGCTTGGTGGGAAAGGGCAGGGTTTAGTACCTTTTCCTTTTCTCTGGCGAGTACCCAGTTCGCTTTGGCTACGAGCATCTTCAGCGCAGAGACGTTGTTGTAGCTCAGATAAACCTGGGGCAGGGGCAGCAGGTCAGGGGCAGGAAGGGGGGCAGGAGGCAGCGACTCCCGCGGGGCAGCACCCTACCTTGTTGCTTTGGTCCCAGGGCACGGAGAGCGGCACCTCGGTCTGTTTGCAGGAGACGATGTATTTTCTGCAGGAAAGGAACAGTTTCCCTTATTGTGGGACACAAAGCACCCACAGACTGTCCCTGTACCCCAGTGCTGAGCCTCTCCCTCCTCCCTTCTCCATCCCTGCATCCCACTTGCTTTTTCTGCTCACCGGTCCAGCCGAATTTTTTTCCTAGCGCTGGCTTCTCTGTACCTCCTCTCTCCATCCTGATAAACGGGAAAAGTACATTAGGTTAATAGGAAAAGGAGGGGGGGAAAAACCAAAACAAATAGATTTTTTTGGGGGGTGGGCAAAACGTTCAGCAGTGAAAAACCCTTGCACTAGCCGGCTGCCACCCCAGCTATGCTGGCAGGGGTGACTGGTGATTAACCGTGACCTATATTGGCATTGCCACCACGCTGTGATCAAGCGCCAGGCACTGGCACATTAGGAAAAAAACCCTTGCTGTAGCTGCAGGGCTGCAAACAGCCACTGAAACACAAATCACGTCCCCTAGCACGTGCAAATGTCCGCTCCCAGGGAAATAACAACCCAAAAAAAAAAGCAGCTCATTTCGAAGAAATCACTAGCGTGGTATTTTAAAGTAGGCGGAGAGAAGGTTTTCAGGGAGCCCAGCTCTTGCCATGAGATGCTCTCCGGCAGGGTAGGAGAAGAGTCCTAGTTTTAAGGCATCAAAAAAATCAGGTAGGTGGGCACGGACCAGCCAAGGGGAAGGCGACGCCATCGCTCGCTCGCGCTACCGTGTACCCCGAGACGTGCAGGCGTTTGCTTCGCTGCCATGCTCACGTGATAGATTTTCTTAAATATTTGGATCCGAGCAAATTATGGATTAGGATGCTTTAAAAGGTGAAAACAACCTAAGAGGTTTGCATTCTTTCCCCTAAATTACAGAAAAGATGAGCTCAAGCTTGCAGGCACTATTCTGTTGAGTCTTGCATGGCTAATAAGTCTCCATCTCTACACGGGCAAGTGGTTTATTTTATTATTAGTTATACCGAGCAATCAATTTAATTCACTTGCTATCTAGCAATTTCATTTCATCATCATCAAATTGCATTTGTTTTGCTCTGAATCCGAGAGCCTTTCAGGGCTAAGCAGGATTCCCGGGGGTCCCACGCCCCCGCAGCGGGGAGAAGCCAGCCCTGCCCGTCCTTACCCCCGGCTCGGGTGCCACCATCGGCAGGGTGCGGGGCCGGCCCTCCTGGTCCAGCACCACGAAGGTCATGAAGGCGCTGTTGATGTGCCTTCGGCTGATGGACATCTCCTGGCCGTACGCCTCGGCGCAGACCCCCACTTCCATGCTGGGGAGGGGGGGAGTGGAGAAGAAGGGGTGAGGGTGCGGAGAGCCATCGGGAAGGTGGGATGGGGACCCCCTC
>NW_009616060.1:0-7233 GCF_000690535.1 Cariama cristata
GAATTTTGTTTTTACTCAGAGCAGAGCCAGAAAATGATCCTTCCTGATACCAGATAGAAGAAACCTAATCTTCATCAATCTTTGACTGTCATAAGGCTAAATTTATTGTCAAGGAGAGGCAGGAGAGCTAGCAGTGTTTCCCCTTGCCGATGCTGCAGGAGATGAGAAAGATGCAACAGCTCAGCCGTGCTCCGTATATGACACAGGCAAGATTTCTGCTGACCTAAGGGGACATTTCACAGCTGCTGTGCCAGCTACAGGAGCTTTGGCAATGAATGCCCTCAGTAAGGACAATTGTTTTCTAATGCAGGCTCCAGCTGCAGTCTGGAGGCCCATCCATTTTTGGAGACTTCTTTAAGGGAGAGGTTAGTATTGTGGGGCTGGTGCTTTGAATTTGTGATAGGAGCTTCCAGATTAAGTAGGGTTTGTGCTGCAATAGGGATTCAAATGAGAGTTCTAATGAGTTACCTGACATCATGTATTACCTAATTAATGCAGCCTTAAATGACTGTTTTCCCTTACAGAGCTGTGTTATGGAACATGCAAGTTTTTCATACAGCTGAACGTACAGAATTTTTTAGACCTTTTCCTTTAAATTTTATTTTCACCTAGCTGTTTTACAGGTTCTTACTACCTGAGGACAGAACTACAATCGTAAAATGACAATTCGATTTATCTAGGAAATTTAGATATGAACCCTCAGAGGGCAGAGCCACAGATTTTTTAAATATTTATGACCCATTTTAAATAATCAATAAAGTAAGAGTGTTATTAGGGTGAAAAGAAGTCTTCTCTGTGGGATTCTTGTTACTTTTCCTTTTGTTACAAATAACTGGATGACAAGCACTTAAGCAAGTTTATATTTATAGTAGCTTATTTGAAGGTAAATATTATGTTTACTTTGCATTTTTCTCTTTTTAATCTGACTGTAATAAATCAATATGATGGCTAGAGCCTTAAATGCAGAGCAACACAGGATTGCTGGTACTGCCTTGCCAACATTAACTGCTCTCATCTTGATGAGGTAATCGGTAGTGCTCGTTTTCAGTTTCATTTTTATCCAAACCAAGGTTGTCAGTGTTTTTATATGTGTATTAATGAGAAGGGTAGAGTGTATGTTTGCTGTTTAATGGAGGGTGAAGCAGTGCTTGAGTTCAATTTATTTCATTTTTTGTTTGATGACATTTTTTGTGTGAAAAGTCTGAAACTCAAGGACATCTGTTTGGAAGTCTTCAGAATCCAATACCTTCGACTTAGGTAGTAGGCAAGTGATCCCTCAAAACTTGTTTGCCTTTAACTGAGTAAGTGAAGGTGTGAGTTCTTCTGACTCTTTTCGAGAGAGAAAAAAAACCTGTTTTCTGAAACCCCTGGAAAACCTGACTTATTCAAGGAAGTTTCGTTATGAATGTGCAGATTTTCTGCTTATCATTCTTTCAGATGCTTATTAAGCCAGACCAATAAAGCTTTTGTTAGCAGTTTAAGAGAGTTAATTGAAATAAGATCACTGAAAATTCTGACCTCAATATTTAATAAGGTTTTGCATATGAGAGTAGTCATTTGAGGAAGGAACAGAATGCATTTACACAGTTCCATGATGGGTTTTTTTTCAACACGCAGATCCTCTCCTTCCCCCTTCTCTGGCCTTAAGCATTAAAGTAAACCATCTGGTTTGGAAATGCAGCTCAATTGTGACTATTTCTGCTATTTTGCTTAACTTTTTTTGCACGAGTTGAAAATATCAGTTGTAATCTGTTTCATAGCATTCTTTGTAATTGTGGGACCGAAAAAAAGACCACAGGAACTTCTCCCACCAATAGAAAGTATTTAGAATTGCACTACAAAGACTCTCTGGCAATATTGGTCTTTTCCTTTACATACAACTTTACTAAATCTATACTTTGGAATAAATTTTACCCAGCAGGCTTTCAGTTCAATTACAGCATTTGTTTTTCAGCAGGCCGATTTTTCCGTAACACCAGATAAGGAAAGTAATCACTTCGAAAAATGAGTATTCCACGTACAAGTGCAGTACTCTTATGGCTGGTTTCATCTTGAGAAGTTCTGGAAAGGCTCCATCTTTGTTCTGTGTGTTTATGGAAAGCTTAATCTTTCAGAACAAGGAATTCATGTGAACCATTAAATTACAAAATGACCCTTCAGAAATCAGAGCAAGGTCATTTAGGCCGAGTCACGTGCAAAGTATTATGGTCCAGTGCGCTCTTTGCATGGCTGTATTATTTATAGACCTGATTATGTTCAACAGTTCCAAAACCCACAGGTTTCCTTGAGCATATCACAGTAAGGCAAGGAAGCCACAAAGCAAGGAAGAATAGAGAGACACAATTAGAGCAGTTATAAAATAGATGGACTATGTCATCCTTCTGGGACAATTCTTGGAAACAACCAAAGAGTACAGGGAGAAAATGTGGTTTGGGGCATTTGCTGCAGAGAAAGATTTAAGGTTTGTAGGAGGACAGAGCAATCAATTCTTTGTAAAAACTTCCCATGCGATCTCCCACTTACCTTTACTTAATTTCCAACTAAACACAAAATATGTCTCCTGTAACTCTCTGATGCTGACAAACACAAATGTATCTGTTTTCCAGAAAGTAAGAAGGAAAATTCATGAGACTGCAGGTAAACATGAGTCCAATACTCTCCGACTAGGTTGATTTAGACATTCCACGTGTGGAAGGTATATTGTTTAATATCAAATTTTCGTATCTGAAGGTATTTGATGCCACATGGAATTTCTGATTTAGTAGAGTGATATAAAATATACAGAAAACATAATAGGAATGTAAGTTACACTTAACAAAATATAGGAATTGCGATGCACAGTTCAACCTCAATACCACTGTGATTCCCATTACTTGTCTCTGTAATTTGCTCACCACCAGGACATCGGGTGTCCCCAGTCACTGGGAAGGAATACGTGGGCAGAAGCCAGCCCAAGCCCATTACTGCCTTCAACATTCTTTTGTTCATTATTTAGTTTTCATCCCCTATGTATGTGTCCCTAAATGTTGAGTCCAACATAGACTAAAGACAGAGGCAGCTCTGTTAGGTATCTGCTTTGACAGTAGCCATGAAACTTGGAATTGGGTATCCCCAGCCTACTATTCAGCTGCACTCTCTAGTATTTACATTTTTTTTAACTTGAAATATACCTCAAGAACTATCATCACAAAGATACTTGCATTGTTGTTTCTCATTTCTGTCAACCTTCATCAAATCTTTCTTCACACGCACGGGTGATTCGTGCCTGTGTAAGAGCCCATGTGCTCTGGAACACATTTGAAGGTTTGCTTGGTATAGCATAAAACAGCTGGACTAGTTACTTTTGCTAATTCCCACAAAAGTCCCTCTAGGGGAAAGGGATTGCTTGTTTTTGTTCAAACATTTCAAGGAGGGGAGCCATTTATCTAATTAGTTAGCAAGTTACCCACAGTTTGCCACAGGTTATGAGACTCTGGCACTGGATCTTGGTGAGCTCTCAGCTGAAATGGCGCTTTAGTCCATGTTGCACAGTTTGTCTAAAGCCTTTCATTGTACCTCTTAACCAGTCATTTCTTAAGTCTGTACAATACAGAGATTTTTGCTTTCATGTTTTCTTTCTCATAGCTTTTCTTATCTTCAGGAGTTCTTCCTTACAAAAAGTAGAGTTCTCTCCTAGCTTTTGTGAGTCTTGTAGAAAGCCTGGAAAGCATTTTAGTGTTTTATTATCGTGCAGAAACTGGAAAGTATTTTCTTTTCTAAAGTCTGTACTCTTGTTGATTTTGTTCTGATAAAATTTCAACTAAAGTTCTCGGTCCCTCCAGGGTGCCGCACTTACAGAACTATGTATCCCTAAATGTAGAGTCCAAAGTAGTTAACAGGAATGGTCATCTGCAACAGAAGACTCAGCTGGGATTATTAATCCCACAAATCCAGAATGGAGCGTAAGCAAATAAGAATAGTTCTACTGTGTTACACAAAATATTCATTTAACCTATTATTGTGTCTCCAAAAGAGACAAACAGCAGATACAGAGACAAAAAATGAAGAGAAGAGCAAGCATAGAGTGTTACTATCCTGTATTTTTTCCACCACCAACGGCTTGCAGGTCAAGTATCTCCTCAGTCAGTTAGGATGCTTTTTTATTCAAAAAAATCAACAGAGACATGTTTAAAATTATTGTGTGCAAAACCTCTCTACCTAGAGAAAGCATTCAAGAATTAAACTTCACCTGAGGAAAAAAAACCATGAAAATAGGTTCAAAGAACCTTGAGAAGACATGTGCTGTTCAAGACGTGATACTGAAAGCACTAATGGCTACTCTCTTTTTTCACAGCCCGCCTTTTGAAACCAAAAGACAATTCCAGCAAGAACTGAAGGTTGTGAGATTTTCAAAAACCCAGCTCTGCAGCAAAGAACCAGGAAACCTTAGTCTGGCTGCCACTCTGGGAATTTCAGGTCATCACAGGCTGACAGATGAAACCAGGAGCCTGGGGTGCACTACCTCTGAAACACTGCTCCAATGTATTACATACTTTTATGACCAACAACTACAGGGTAGATCCATGCAATGGGTAGATTCCCCAAAATTAAGATCAGGTATCCTGGAGGCTCTAGAGTCTGACTCCAGAGAGATCAAGGTCAAAAGTCACACTTTGAAACATAGATCCCACTGGTTTGAAAAGAAAACAAAATTCTTGCATATATGTGCATTTTATTTTACGCACAAGCTTCTTTAACTCTGAGATGACTTTGACCTTTTGCCATATTGTGTGCAGTAATAGCCTGTGAATGTTCATGCATGTGTTAAATCCTACACCCGTCAGGAGCAACAAAAATAGACAACCAGGATCTACAAACTTCAACATTAAAATCAGAGTTTCTGGACCTGAGAACGTGCCTATACTTGAAAAACTTTCAGAGGAAGGTGGGAAGAAATGTGCTTAGAGACTTTGAGAGGAGAGGGGGAGAAACATTAGAAAACTACTAATTCTTTTCCATTATTCCACCTGAGTGAGCAACTCCTCTCTGTGCAATAATTACAGTGTATATATAACAAAATTATCGGTGACTGTATTCAAGATTAAAAGGTTAATTTACTTTAATTTAACAGTTACGTTCCTTCCTTCCTGCACTGCTGTTGTAGGAATTGAGCACGTTGTCACTGGTTACTAATGCAGTAGAGTAATATATTATTTCAAGTGGATTCTGTCCAACCACACAGACTATACCTAGTATGCATCATTCTCTGTGAGATAAATTGTGTTGTCATTGCAATTTCAAGCAACTTTTAGTGGTAAAAATAACAATAAGATTCTGGTCACCATTTTGTATTTGAATGAACTCTCTGTCAACATTGTTATCAATCCTAGTCAATTACTTAATGTTCTGATATTTCTGCATGAAATTAAGAAGTAAACTAAGATAAAAAAGAACAATATGCCTTGTCCAGAGCTTCCAAAATTAAAGGAGAAAGACTGCAATGTATTTGAATGGAAGCAGCGTGAGAACAAAGCTGACTGTTTTTTTAGTAGAGTCCCAGACTCTACTAAAAAAAAAAAAAATCAGGTGACTAAATTTTATCTTCTCAATTTTCTAGACAGATAAAAGGTACAAATATTGACAATGGAAGATGAGGAGGCTGGAATCACTAATCTACAGCTAGCATATTGAACAATATACAGAGCAAGTTACATACCGTCTATAAAAATGTGCAGTCATTAAAGATCTTGGCAGGGTTTTTTCCTTTGAAATGACTTTAACTTCTATGACTTTGTTTCATTTTTGTCTTTTTTTTAAAAAAATAAATCTCTTTTGATGAGAAAGAAAATTCTAACTCCTATATTTCTTTTCAGGAAAAAAAATAATGTCATAGAGAGATGTTGGTCTTTGGTTGCTGTCTCATATCCTGATGCTGCCACAGACTTCTGCAAGACATACTGAGCCCTGAATGCCAGTTGTCACATTGTGTTACTGTGAAGGCCTCAAACTAGACCAACTGGAAAAGCTGTGGATAAGGATTTACACAAGGTAAAAGTGAAAATATCCAAGCCTATCACCGGTTTCTCTGCATCTTAGCTACGCTCTGTTTACGCAAGACTAGGAGAGGGAAGCAGCCTTGTGGATAAAGTGGGTTGATACTCTGAAAGGTACTTGGATACTCCTCATAAGGTGAACAAAGAAGTTGTAGAAGTGAGCTGAAATCACACAGGTACTTAGCCTGTCTTCTGCCAGCAAGAAATATGTGACAAAACGGCAAAAGTAGGAGTGGAGGTGTCTGGGCCCACCATATGCAAGCATAACTACATACATTTGGCCTGAAACCTCTCAGGTTGTTAGCAAATTGTTAAGACAGTGATGTGAGGACTAAACGAAAGCAAATACCACTACTGTCTTCTAAGTGGCCAAGAAGGAGAACCCAGGGAACTACAGGCCAGACAGCTTCCCATCGATCCTAGTCGTCTTCAACATTTTCATCAACAATCTGATTGACGAGAAAGTGTACCGTCAGAAAGTTCGTTGATGACACAAAGCTGGGAAGGGTGGCTGATAGCACATGAGGATTGTGCTGCCATTCAGAGTGACCTCGACAAACTGGAGAAACGGGCCAACAGGAACCTCATGAAGTAGAACAAAGGGAAGTGCAAAGTCCTGCACCTAGGAGGAACAACTCCATGCACAATAAATGCTAGAGGCCACTCAGCTGGAAAGCAGCTTTGCAGAAAAAGACCTGGGGGTCCTGAACATGAGGCAGGAAGGTGCCCTTACCACAAAGCAGGTTAATGATATCCTGGGTGGCATTACGCAAAGTATTGTCAGTAGGCTGAGGGAGGTGATCCTTCCCCTCTGCCCAGTCTGGGGTGCTGTGTCCAGTTCTGGGCTGCCTAGTACAAGGGAGACATGGACATACTGGAGACAGTCCAGGAAAGGGCCATGAAGATGATTAGGGGACTTTCCTATCTCCTATGATGAAAGGTCGAGAGAGCTGAGGCTGTTTAGCCTTGAGATGAGAAGGCTGAAGAGATAAGAAAGGATCTTATCGATGTATATAAATACGTGAGAGAAAGGTGCAAAGAAGATGGAGCCTAACTCTTCTCAGTAGTGCCCAGTGACAGGACTAGAGGTGATGGACACAAACTGAAACACATCATGTTCCTTCTGAATATAAGAAAAAACATATTCTACTGGAAAATGACTGAGCAATAGAACAGGTTGCCCAGGGAGGGTGTGAAGTCT
>NW_009616061.1:0-9911 GCF_000690535.1 Cariama cristata
CAAGCACCGAGAGTCACTCCCCGGCTCCCCTCTGTCAGCCGCCGAGCCGCCCCCGGACCCCCCTCGGTCAAGCACTGTGCGTCCCCCTGAGAAAGGGGGCCCTGAGAGGGCATCGGCCTTCTCTGAGCGGGACTTGCAGTATCCCCCGCTCTCCCCTTCCTTCTCCCCGCATCATCTTCCTGCCTTCCTCCCCGGGATCGGTCTGGCTTTGTCCAGCGTGCGAGGAGACAGGGTCACCCCTTGGGTTACGCCCCTGCCTGCCTTCGGTGGCCTTGTACAGGGCTGCCCGCCAGTTGTAGTCAGTCCTCAGGTTCTCCATCCCGTCCCTGTTGGTGTTGCTGAGGTTACCCCTGTTTCCCCAGCAAGTTTTGGTGGCAAAGGCCTCCCCAGGCCCGTTCCCTTTGCTAGCAAGCATGGAGTTTGCAGAGCTGATCAAGACCCCTCGAGCAGACAATGTTGTTCTGCACCGCCCTTTCTACCTGGCAGTGGAGGGGACTCTGTGTTTGACTGGCCATCATCTCATTTTTTCTTCACGGCGCCAAGATAATGCTGAGGAGCTGTGGCTGCTGCATTCCAACATTGATTCTATTGAAAAAAGGTATGTCTCCTAATTTCCCTGCATACCCATACTTAATTGTTTGTATATCATGGGTTGAAAAGTCGTTGTCAAGACTGGGTTGCACCTCAGCTGTCTCAGAGCCACGTCTGGAGTGGAGAAAGGGCAGTCAATTAGAGCACAGGGCCGAATATTGGCATGGACAGGTTGATTCTCATTCTGTTTGGATATTGATATTTGACTGTTGAATCTTGAGGGGGTGTTTTTTTGGTCATATATGGAGTGGGAATTTTTATGTTTAAATGCCTTTGTCAACAGTAGTCTGCGTTAATTGTTCAGTGGATTTCATCAGTAGCTCTTGAAACACTTTATAAAGGATGCAACTTTATCACTGTTCAACGGAGATGGAAGCCAAGGCACTGGTGAAGTGATTTGCCTTGGGTCACACCCGGCAAAACTGATGGCAGAAGTGGACTCTGGACTTTCTCAGCCCCAGATCCATCTCCTACTGCTCAATGGCATCACGCCCTTACTTCTCCAACTGCTTATGGAAATCAGTAATGCTTTAACAGCATGTTCCTTGTGGGAACAACATCATAAAGCTGAGCTGTAGCTGCAGCACTCCATTTTTGTTTGCCCATCCCATTTTGTTACAGGGACTTCAGAGATTAGTCTTCTTACCATCACTTCTGTCTGCTTTACGTGTACCATTGCCCCATCACGCTTCTCTCATTGAGTGGCAGTCCCATCTCACCTGGTCATTGTCTTCTGCTTCCTCACCTTGGTCCTTTTTTCAGTTTGCTCATAATATTTTATTTTTTTGTTAATTACAAAGTCAATCTCCAGTTTTCCTTGCCTTTTAAGCAAATCTGGAAGAACAGATTTTCTTTCTGCCAGCAAGACTGGAAAAATCAAGCCGCAGCAATTAAAAATACCAGGTTGCCTCTGAATCTGAGAATGGGTGAGGTACTGGACGCTGATTAAGTTTGTTCCCATGTTCCTGATTTCTCTGAGTGTTTCGGAGAAATGCTGCATCTTGGCCTGAGGAACAGAGTGGTGAAAACCTCAGGAAATCTGTTCCCATCTAATACTGCTCAATCATGAGGGTGGTTTGGCCTCATCCTCCTTACTGCTTGTACTAAACCAGCCATAGCTCCATTTTGAAAATTATTATGGATGGGCTTTTCTTTCTATTTTTATTTTTTTATGAGCTGAGCTGCAGTTACAACATAAGTAAATACCAAATAAGCAAAGAACATTTTAAGTTATGGTGAGGGAGTGGTGCATTGTTAGCTCAGTACATGATTTATAACAGAATTAGCTACGTCTGCAGATACTTGCAGCCCTTATTGCCAGCCCTAGTTTCCAGGTCTCTAGAGTAGAGAACTCCCTCCCTGGGAGTAGCTTTGTGTGAATGTATGTCCTGGTTTTGGCTGGGATAGAGTTCATTTTCTGTTTAGTACCTGGTACGCTGCTGTGTTTTGGATTTAGGGTGAGAATAATGTTGATAACACCCTGATGTTTTAGTTGTTGCTAAGTGGCGCTTATCCAAAGTTAAGGATTTTTTTTCAGTTTCCCATGCTCTGCCAGCAAGCAGGTGCACAAGAAGCTGGGAGTGAACACGGCCAGGACAGCTGACCCGAACCAACCAAAGGGATAGTCCATATCATAGAACGTCATGCCCAGTATAGAAACTGGGGGAGTTGGCTGGGAGGGGCCGATCGCTGCTTGGGGATGGGCTGGACATTGGTCAGTGGGTGGTAAGCAAGTATATTGTGCATCACTTGTCTTTTCTTGGGTTTTATTCTTTTGTCATATTCCTTTTCATTACTGTTATTTTTATATTTTATTATTGTTAGTATTATATTTTAGAATGGTTATTAAACTGTTCTTATCTCAGCCTATGAATTTTACTTTTTTTTGATTCTTCTCCCCATCCCACTGGGCGTGGGCAGGAGTGAGGGAGCAGCTGCGTGGTGCTTAGTTGCTGACTGGGATTAAACCATGACAAACCGCAATGAAACTTTGCCATATAAAAGGATAAGAGTATATTCTTAGTGCTGCAGAGAATGGAATAACAAGACTCTTGAACCAGTAAAGGTTGTAGAAAGGTCTGGTTTGGCACTACTTCAGCTTATTAGTGTACAATAACTGTTGTTCATAAAATCTCCTCTCCCACTTTCATGAAATTAGTGTCTTTGTACAAACCAGTGTTTTCCCTAATTATCAGATGGTCATCAAACTGCTTCTTAAATTTTTGTAGCTTTTAAGCAACTTAAATATGAACTGTAGATTTTATACAGAAGCGAAATGGTCTCTAGTGATCTCCTATGGTGTTTTTGCTTCAAGAAAACGCAGCCCTGGCGATGCGTCGTAGCTGCACTGTTATTACCTTCGAGATCTGTGAAACAGTGCTGCAGCGAGGGCAAACGATGCACAGACTGCCTCTGCTGGCGTTGCAGAACTCTTCTGTCAAAACACCTGTAGTTCTTCCTTCAGCACTACCCACATTATAATTGGTTCTGCATGTGAACCTTTGCACAGAAGAAATAGATAATGACCTTTCAGTTGTAATAATAATTCTAAAATAAATTACAGGAACCTTTTCTAGCACAGGTGAAGCGACCCAAAGCTTAGCAACAGGTCTGCTCTTGGAGCACGTACAGCTCTGCACTTCCTAACTAACTAAATTCCTAACTAACCGAGGGTTTAGGCCACGAGGGGCTGAGATTTGGTCCTTCGGGTCTTGCCTGCATCTGCTTTGTGCATCGCCCTTGGCTGCTGCAAGCACTGCTGTGGTGTATGAGGAGACTCAGCTGCTTTTCCTTAGTTCCCTGCTTTGTGAACTAAAATCTGCATCATTCCTGTGAACACTAGTGGCTAGTTAACATAAAGAAAACACTCAGGTTCTGTTCAGGCATCATCCTTCTTTCAGGTAGGTCAGGAAGTCTGGAGAGGGCGTCTGTTAGCTGTGTTTGTTTTATAACATAGAGGGTTTTTTCTGGGT
The DNA here is from genome assembly GCF_000690535.1 of Cariama cristata. NCBI lineage: Eukaryota > Metazoa > Chordata > Aves > Cariamiformes > Cariamidae > Cariama > Cariama cristata. The sequence continues at coordinate 3,564 of NW_009616061.1, forward strand.
TGACTTTCGTTGTAACCAGCAGTGTTAAGACCTTAACTTCTCTGAGGTCTGCAGAGCAAATAGCTCCATGGCACTGCAGGTATCAGAAACCAAGCTTTCTCGTTAAAGACAAGGGAGTGTAATGTAACCAGACCGAAATGTTATTTTAAAAATTAAATTTAACTCAAATGTTTTAGCAATCCTCAAAATTTCAATGCATTACTTTAATGAAACTGGAAACTTTCAGCTGAAGCTTCCAGTACTATCAGAAAATACCTGAACACACCTTTTCTTTCATCTTTTAAAGGAAAGCTGGGAGGAAAACCTTCTTTTTGTCTTGTAATACTTACACTTTCACTCACAGCCGTATCACAAGGATGAAATTAAAAAAGTGGGCCACAACTTGCAAATACCAAATAAAGAGGTGGTTTTGTTTGTTTATTTTTTTTGAGAGATAATACTACAGACAAATTACTACTAATGGAATTTTGTCTTGTAGGCATATGTTGTGGGAAGAGCTGTATAATACCTCATCATACCTTAGAAGATCCTGTTCTTAAGAGACTCTTTCTTCATGTCTTGCTGTAGGTTTGTGGGCTCATTGGGTACCATCGTTATAAAATGCAAAGATCTGCGCATTATTCAGCTGGATATACCTGGAATGGAGGAGTGTTTGAACATTGCTAGCTCTATTGAGGTAAGAAATTCATAATGATAAATAACACCTACGTTCTCAGATCTTGATCTGACCTCAACCTTTACAGCTCTTTTTTTCTGGTTAGGAAGGTTTTCATTGACATTCTGGAAGGGAAATAAGAACTGTGGGGTATTTCCTTTCAATTGTTAAAATACTGTTTGTTGTTTGTAGATTTGTTGGGGGTTTTTTTTTGTTGTTGTTTTTTTTTTTTTAAGAACAAAACCAACCCTGCTTTTCTGGATCAAATATCTTGCCATAGCATTTGGGAAAATGAAGCTCAGCTTCATTATCCTGGAGTATGAGGAGGCAAAACCAAACCAGACTGGTTGAGTTGCACGTCTCAAACAATACTAAGTGACTTCTTCAGTTTAAGCTCTGTTGTTAGTAATCAGGTAAATGCCATGTAGTATGTGTCCTGTTAGTTATACCTGTTCAGTGTGCATTTTTCTCATCCTTTGGTGTGCTGTTACATAGTGTAGCCTGCAGAAATGATACTCTGTGTACAAACCCCCAGGTGCAGTTAGATTGTCTGTTATAATTTTTGTTTGTGCTACTGGTTTTTATATATGTTAAGCTACCTTGGAGGTACCTTAGTATTTCAAGCTTAATGGCTGTATACTTTTGGGTGGCTTAAGTTTGCATCACCAATATTAGAGGAAAACAGTGTTTGCTGTATATTTTTTGGAATAAAATAGCAGTTTGAATTAAGTAGCTGTTTATTTTTGTCGCCCACACAGGCTCTTTCCACCCTGGATTCTGTCACTCTCATGTATCCCTTCTTCTACCGGCCCATGTTTGAAATCGTTGAAGATGGCTGGCGCTCTTTTCTGCCTGACCAAGAATTTGAACTCCTCAGTTCAGTGGTAAGTTGGATCTTAAGGATTTGCACAGGCACTGGGATATACTTGTGCAAGTTGTTTGTGAAATATTTCACTCAGTAGTGTGTGGTTTGGAAATCCTGGCTGTCCAGTGCCTTGATGAAAAGTGTCTGTTCTTCAAATATTCACTGTGTAAACATCAGGCATTTCTGTTTGTGCTAAATATTCCTATTTAGCACTTGTGTTTCACCTTGTACAAGTGGAGTTTTGACGCTTATTTAAAAGTTACCTGGGAGAACATAAAGGTAGGAAATGTTTTTGTCCTTTGGGGTTGGCCCTCCTTGTTGTAAGAACAAATTTTAGACCTTTGGCCTGGGTTTGTTGTACTTTGCATCTAAAGTGGAGTGGAATGAATCTTTGTAAAGCCCTTAATTGAAATGAGGCTGTTTGTAAAAAAATTGCTAGGGATTTTCGTTATGGCTTAACCCCAGCCAGCAACTAAGCATCATCTAGCTGCTCACTCATTCCTGCCCACTCCCAGTGGGATGGGGAGGAGAATTAAAAAAAAAAAAAAAAAAAGTTGTAGGTTGAGATAAGAACAGTTTATTAACTAAAATAAAATATACTAACAATAATAATAAAATATAATAGTAATTGTAATGTAAAGGAATATAACAAAAGGATTAAATCCAAGAAATAGAAGTGATGCACAACACAATTGCTCACCACTTGCTGACCAATGCCCAGCCAGTCCCCGAGCAGCGATCGGCCCCTCCCAGCCAACTCCCCCCAGTTTCTATACTGGGCATGATGTTCTATGATATGGAATATCCCTTTGGCTGGTTCAGGTGAGCTGTCCTGGCTGTGCTCCCTCCCAGCTTCTCATGCAGCTGCTTGCTGGCAGAGCATGGGAAACTGAAAAAAATCCTTAACTTTGGATAAGCGCCACTTAGCAACAACTAAAACATCAGGGTGTTATCAACATTAATCTCACCCTAAATCCAAAACACAGCACTGTACCAGGTACTAAACAGAAAATGAACTCTATCCCAGCCAAAACCAGAACAATTTCTTAGCTTTCTGGGAAGATCTGGGTAGATAAAGATGCCCAATTTGAAACATTCTTAGCTCTAGTTCATGCTGGGGAAATATTGGGAGAGTTTAGGGAGCAGGAAATTTCCAGTCCTATTCTTCCCAGTGCTGTGAGCGCATATTGATATTATTTTGGTACCTGTTGGGTATAAATTTTTCTTGTGGCATTGCCTGTTGTATCTGTTATTCAAACGTCATTTTAGGATGCTGAGTTTGATATAGTGAGAACTGGCTCGGTTGCAGGAGCCTACCTGTTTTAATAGTGCCTTGACTTAGCATCTCTGTGTTTCAAGTCTTTGTTTCACATTGACTATGTGCACTTGCTGCATCATCTTAGGTTTCTGAGACCACATCCATTAGTACAGCAGCAAAGAACATTGATTTTTTTTTTTATCTGCAACCCAGCTTGTCTGCAGCATTATCACTTCCTGTTTATGACTAATAACTGAATAACATGATTAGCTTAACCAGATTCATACGATGAAATCATTAGAAAATTAAAGGAGTTCAGAGATCTTTCAGGTTTTATCTCAGAGTACTGTTATATGTCATATCTTCATCTGCTGTTAAAAGACATACAAACTGACCTGTTACAATAACTAGCGCTGTAGTTTTGGTTTTAATTTCACCTAGGGAAATCAAATGTGATCAGAGTGTTCTCCTGTTTGGAGGCAAAGCAGCAGACACTTTCCCAGCTCAGCAGAGGAAGTTTGCAGGCATTTCAATGCGAATCAAAAGGCCAGAAGCTGAAGTGCGAATGGTGCGAATTGCTGCCATGCTCCTCCTCCTTCCCGTGCAACAGTAAATTATAACTGGGTGACATAACGGTATCATCTCTCTCATGTTATAAATGGTGAGGTGGAGTTAAATTACCAAAGTGGGAGATAAATCAGGTTGATACTCTTCCATTCCTCATCATACTGGTGATATCGGTGACAGCCAGTCTCTCAAAAAGCATACTACGGAGTTCTGAATTTTGCCTTCTCTACATCCTATGTGGCAGTGAGGTATTTATCAGCTCTATTCTATATCCGTGCATGTGTTTTTTTCCACTGTAAACAAATTGCACACCATCATATGAAATCTGCTGTAGTTTAACATAGACACCTCAAAAAGCTATAAAAAAAGTCATTGTTGGCGCATTAAAAGGATGAGCTGTGACCAGCCGGCCTCCCTTATGCGATCCAGAATTTCTTTCATCTCCACCTATGACGTGATTGCCAGAGGCACTTTAGCTTTGCATCTGGGAAAACCTCTGCTTTTTATAAAATGTAGATGTTCAGAGAGGCTGTTTTGAGGCTAATGAATAATGAAATAAGCTTACAACACGGACAGTGCAAAACTGTCTGGATAGGCTACTGAATGCATGTAGCAATTGCTGCTCTTGATGATCATGCAGACAATGTGTACCTTTCCCAGCATCTTTTTCCTAGGCTGCCACCAAAAGGGACAATTTTGCTGTCTCCTACGCCACACATCCCGTGCTTTCGTTCTACTGATGATGAAATAGTGTTGCGAATCAGATCAGCTTGATCATCTGATGGAAAGACTTCATTGCCAGAAAACCTTTCTAAATTGATCCTAGTTTTCCATTCGACCAGTGAGCCAGTCAGATTGATTTCTATAACCAGAGGTTATCACTCAGGAGGTGTAAGGCAAGAGGTAGTAAGCCTCTGGAAGAAAGGAGAGAGGAAGAGAGACTACTTCTGATCAGAGCTGTGTAATTAATGCATGCTAAACCAACCTTCCTGGATTGACATGGGGTTTTGTGTATTCTGTTACCGCGTAATTTAACTGTCATGCTCTTCTCTTACTTTCTGTGATACCTGCTTTATCCCCTTACCTTTTTGTCTAGCCGAAACTTTCTTTGAACACAAATGAGCAGAGTGGTTTTTTTTGTTATGGCATCTGTATGAGGTCTCTGGCTGCTGCAGTGGCACGTAAATGCTTCCCAGGCTGTACCGAAAACACCTCAGCTGAGGAGTTACTTAAGGTCTTGTTTGCTGTCTCACACCTGTGTCAAGTCAGTGCATAGGAACTAAAAAAAAGAAAATTAAATCCACCTTGAAAGCAATGGCCTGTTCCTCTTCAAAAGGTTTTATATTTCTTTTTAACTTCTTTGTGTCTGAAGCTTTTACAGGCAAATTTGACTGCTATGCTGCTGCTACTTTTAAGAATTTCATGCTGCTGTTAAAATCAGAACATGTTGTAGAGGCTTCTGGGTCATTTTCCCTGCCAAGGCTTCTGCCAGCAGGTTTTGTTGGCCGTAAGGAATACAGGATAAGGATACACTGACTGAAGATGCAGCCCAGCCAAGCCACTGTCCTGCGATTGAGGACCACAAGTGCAGTTCCCTGCCAAACTTTAGGCAAGGTTCTGCTGTGTCCAATGTGCCCCTGAGGAAACTGTCTGCCTCATGGCCATTTGATATACCTGGATGGTGTCCTTAATGCAGTAGTCAGTGGTGTGGTGCCAGCCCAGAAACATGAAGGCTGGGCTTGTCCAAGGCTGCAGTTAGGGCAGTGTCAGCTGTTCCAGCCTGGACTTCAGTAAGTGAGGACTCGTCATCAGTGAGGCCGCTCATTGACCTTTGGTTTTGCCTGAGATGGAGACAAGTCCCCTGTCTGACCCTGGATATCAGGTAGCCTGAGTTCTCATGCCAAGTCCCTGCGAGGGTGCAGGGTGCCAATATTCAGCACTTCTTTCACAAGTGTTTGGCTGTTGGAAGCTGGAAAAACTAAATGTAACATGAGTTCACGATGAGACCTTTGTGCTTAGATGCTGTGCTGCTTCCAGGAGGTGCTTTTGGAAGAAGAGCTGTAGTGCTTTACGTAAAGCAGAGCCCATAGGAAAAAACCGAGCTGGAAGTGTTAAAGTGTAATTTTAACCTCAAAGCAGCTTCATCATCTGGAATTGATGGACATCCTTGCCTTTCTTGGCCACCTTTGTCTTGTGGGCAATATTACTAGCTGTGCTCTCACATAGAGGTTTGAGCATGTGTTACCTGCATCTAAATCAACTTCTTTTCCTCTAGATCTGCTGATGTAGGAACGCATTTACTTGCTACGAGATTGAAGCTATCTGAAAATGCAATAAGTTATGTTGTAGTGCATACTGCACACATGTTGTCTGCTGTGTCTCTGAAATAATTAAAAGCCCCAATCACCCAAGGACAGGCAGGGGAGACAAGGAGGGAGTTTCGCCCTCTGTGTCAGTGACCAGCTGGAGTGCATGGAGCTCTGCCTGGGGATGGACAAGGAGCCGATGGAGAGCTGATGGGTTGGGATTACAGCGAGGGCAGGGACAGGGGACATTATAGTGGGGGTCTGCTACAGGCCACCTGACCAGGATGACTGAGTGGATGAGGCCCTCTCTAGACAGGTAGGAGCAGCCTCACGTTCATAGGCCCTGGTCCTCATGGGGGATTTCAACCACCCCAATATCTGTTGGAGGGACAACCCAGCGGGGCATAAGCAATTTGGGAGCTTCTTGGAGTGTGCTGATGGTAACTTCCCTCTCCAAGGAATAGAGGAGCCAATGAGGAGAGGTGCTGTGCTGGACCTTGTTCTCGTCAACAAGGAGGGGCTGGTGGGGAGTGTGAAGCTCAAGGGCAGCCTTGGCTGCAGTGACCATGAAATGGTGGGGTTCAAGATCCTTAGGGCAATGAGGAAGGTGCACAGCAAGCTCACTACCCTGGGCTTCAGGAGAGCAGACTTTGGCCTCTTTAGGGAGTTGCTTGGGAGAGTACCATGGGATAAAGCC